>NC_056429.1:16248473-16253473 GCF_018296145.1 Oncorhynchus tshawytscha
CCAGCTAGTGACCACTCCAGAACAAGACTCATGATGAAAAATGCTAAACTTCTGTTTTTATACTCTCGGTTCATATGCTACTGTACATTACCTGTGATTTTCCTCAGGAATGTTTTGTAATTCTTCACTGAACCATAAAGTCTACACTGAGTAAATATTGTGGTGTGTAGGGGTACAATGCATGACCAGGGGTGCTGCATGCCGTGCAGTGTCTCTCTGCTGTAAACGTCTCTCTAGACAGAGAGCCAGAGGAATCTGTGTCTGTGTACTACAATATCCTCTTTGGGCTTAGGCAGAGCAGACTGCTCAGGCCCCAGGCTGCTTCTCTCCTCTCCTCTCCTCTCCTCAGCCCAGCCTAACCCTATCCCTCTCCTCATGCATCACACTCATGCCCTGCTGCCTGGCCCAGACCAAAACACCAGGCTCTGTTATTGTCATTTTTTTGCACGCACTTCTGCTCTGCAATGCTAAAACAAATCATGTGAGGTTACTTTCCGTGTTTATGTGATTCGTCATGTGAAAGGGGGAAAAAGAGACTGTTGACTGCATGCCAAAATGGAGACTTAGCAACAACAATATACACCAATATACAGCAATTAAAAACAAAACAACGAAGTAAAACAAATATTTTTTCCAGAGCCAATTATAGAAAGGGAGTGTGAGGGCTGGGGTGTGTGTGTGTTTGATTTTACTATCCGTGTGGGGACCAGAAGTCCTCACAAGGTTATTAAAACAAGGAACAATTGAAATAGGGGTTAAGGTTAGGTTAAGGGGTTAGGGAACATAGGATTTTGTCTGGTCCCCACAAAGATAGTAAAACAAAGGTATGTGTGTGTGCGTGTGCGCGTGTGGGAAAGCAAGCCTCTGTTTCTGCATGAAATGAAAACAGAGTTGCTCTGGCCTACAGCTCCACAGCCCCACGTCCGCCTGCTTCCCGTAAGGAGCAGAAAAACAGTCCTGGCCAGCGGCAGATACCTCACTTCCCAACAGCGTGAGTGCATTTCCTGAAACTGACAATGTTGTACGGGGGCCAGGCCAATGGAGATAAACCTGCAGTGGAGAGAACATCCTAATACACTGGGGCTGGCCTGTATCACTGGCCTGTATCACTGGCCTGTATCACTGGCCTGTATCACTGGCCTGTAATCACTGGCCTGTAATCACTGGGCTGTATCACTGGGCTGTATCACTGGGCTGTATCACTGGCCTGTAATCACTGGGCTGTGTCACTGGGCTGTATCACTGGGCTGTGTCACTGGCCTGTATCACTGGGCTGTGTCACTGGGCTGTGTCACTGGGCTGTGTCACTGGCCTGTGTCACTGGCCTGTATCACTGGCCTGTATCACTGGCCTGTATCACTGGCCTGTATCACTGGCCTGTAATCACTGGCCTGTAATCACTGGGCTGTGTCACTGGGCTGTATCACTGGGCTGTATCACTGGCTGTATCACTGGCCTGTGTCACTGGGCTGTGTCACTGGGCTGTGTCACTGGCCTGTATCACTGGGCTGTGTCACTGGCCTGTGTCACTGGCCTGTATCACTGGCCTGTGTCACTGGGCTGTGTCACTGGCACTGGCCTGTATCACTGGCCTGTATCACTGGGCTGTGTCACTGGCCTGTATCACTGGGCTGTGTCACTGGGCTGTGTCACTGGGCTGTGTCACTGGGCTGTATCACTGGCTGTGTCACTGGGCTGTGTCACTGGGCTGTGTCACTGGGCTGTATCACTGGCCTGTATCACTGGGCTGTATCACTGGGCTGTATCACTGGGCTGTATCACTGGGCTGTATCACTGGGCTGTATCACTGGCCTGTGTCACTGGGCTGTATCACTGGCTGTATCACTGGGCTGTGTCACTGGGCTGTGTCACTGGGCTGTGTCACTGGGCTGTGTCACTGGGCTGTATCACTGGGCTGTGTCACTGGCTGTATCACTGGGCTGTGTCACTGGGCTGTGTCACTGGACTGTATCACTGGGCTGTGTCACTGGGCTGTGTCACTGGGCTGTGTCACTGGGCTGTGTCACTGGGCTGTGTCACTGGGCTGTATCACTGGGCTGTATCACTGGCCTGTGTCACTGGGCTGTGTCACTGGGCTGTATCACTGGGCTGTGTCACTGGGCTGTGTCACTGGCCTGTACCACTGCCCTGTATGAACGGGCTAATCTCATCACACACTGACTGGGTATAAGGGCTGGAAAGACAACCGATGATCAAAGTCTGTTCTAAAATACCTATTCCAAAAGAACAGTGGCCTGTAGTTAGTGCCATCTTTATACACTTCTATAGAACAGATGTTGTCCTCTAATTTCTGACACAAAAAATGAATCCTTTTGGACAGAAACTAAAAATATATGTTTTTGATTCAAAAAATATATATTCAAAAAATGATTTTGATATTAAAGGATTTTGTGTTATTTTTCTCTGCACAACACTAATGGAAAAGAGATGTAGACGTATAATAATGAATTCCGTGCAGTGGCCAGGGAGAGGGCTTGACCGAGTTGGGCAGGCACACCCTTACAAACCCTGGAAAACACTTGACAATGACATTTCCACTTTCACTCAACCCTCGGCTGCTTAACTATTTCCTTTTCTTCACTCTGTAAATATGGCGTGGCAGCAGTACGATTGAATTAATGAATCCATGCTGTTCAAAAGACAAAAATAAAACCATATCTTAAATGATTATATTGTGTAACTCAGTATGATTTTGAAAGGAGTTCAGTGCAGTGAAGGAAGATGCAGCTATAGCACAGCCTGCTGGTGACTGAAGAGATTTCTCCTGGTCTAACTGTTCCCCTCCCCCATTTCATAGTAAGTTACTGCTGACGTTTGGCCTTTTTCACTCCAATGTTTGTTTTTGAGGTTTCTGTTTAGCGGAACTGTCATTTCTCTTAGGGGAGATAGTAGCAGCCAAAATAGTTTTGCTACCATTAATAATTTCAATTGTATTTAAGTAAATCGTCTTGTGTCCCAGTGTATAGAGAGGTGATGTACCTTTCTGAGTACTAAAAGAGAGACAATAGGCCGGCTGGTGAGTATGCCCTCATGCTTATGTCACCAGGCTGTCTAGTGTCCGATGGTTCTTTCCATCCTCCACCCTCATGACTCATAGAGCACCCCTTCCTAAAGAAACTCTAGAAATGCCAAGTTCTCACATGACGACCAGGAAAATATGTCTTTCATGAGACAAGTTTTGCACAATATACAATGAAAATCGATACATCAGTCAAACCAAAAACATTTTATAATTCAATCATATCTGACTCACTTACTCCTGTGAGTTAGCCGAGCTAAACCCTTATGTGCCTAGAAACCTTTCCACCCGGTTGTACCCTGGGTCTGGGGTGTATTCATTAGTTACAGACCGTTGCAAAAGGTTTGGTCTGTTGCGAAACCGTTTACTCCAAATGGAAAATGTTTTGCAACAAAAACTAGGGTTTCTATTGGACAAATTCAGGTAAGGTTATCGCCATTTGGTTATGTTTGCTCTGTTTTCTTCCATTTGATTCCTAGAGTAAACTGTAAATGGTTTCAGACCAAATGTTTTGGAACGACGACTAATGAATACACCCCTGGTCTATAAAGTTGCCTCACTGTGTACCCCACAGCTATCAGAGGCCTCTCCCCTCACTCCGTCAGTCAGAAGATTTAACAGGAAAAATAATGATAGGCTGGACACTTCCTGGGCCTCTATGGCAGCCATAACATTCTGTTCCCATGTTCCCATGTTCCCATGTTCCCATGTTCCCATGTTCCCATGTTCCCATGTCTGTCTGTCTGTCTGTCTGTCTGTCTGTCTGTCTGTCTGTCTGTCTGTCTGTCTGTCTGTCTGTCTGTCTGTCTGTCTGTCTGTCTGTCTGTCTGTCTGTCTGTCTGTCTGTCTGTCTGTCTGTCTGTCTGTCTGTCTGTCTGTCTGTCTGTCTGTCTGTCTGTCTGTCTGTCTGTCTGTCTGTCTGTCTGTCTGTCTCTGTCTGTCTGTCTGTCTGTCTGTCTGTCTGTCTGTCTGTCTGTCTGTCTGTCTGTCTGTCTGTCTGTCTGTCTGTCTGTCTGTCTGTCTGTCTGTCTGTCTGTCTGTCTGTCTGTCTGTCTGTCTGTCTCTGTCTGTCTGTCTGTCTGTCTGTCTGTCTGTCTGTCTCTGTCTGTCTGTCTGTCTGTCTGTCTGTCTGTCTGTCTGTCTGTCTGTCTGTCTGTCTGTCTGTCTGTCTGTCTGTCTGTCTGTCTGTCTGTCTCTGTCTGTCTGTCTGTCTGTCTGTCTGTCTGTCTGTCTGTCTGTCTGTCTGTCTGTCTGTCTGTCTGTCTGTCTGTCTGTCTGTCTGTCTGTCTGTCTGTCTGTCTGTCTGTCTGTCTGTCTGTCTGTCTGTCTGTCTGTCTGTCTGTCTATCCCAGCCCCTGACTCAGTGCACTGCACAAATCCAGGTACCAGGTAACCACCTCTGATAATAACACATTAATAACCCCTACATAACACATCCATAACCCATACATAACACATCCATAACCCATACATAACACATTCATAAGCAGTACATGATCATTTTACCACTATGTCCATTACTATAATGTATTCCCATTTGCCTCTTAAACCAATAAATTCAAAAGCCCTGTGAAGTAAACTAAAACTTCATCCATCAAAAGATATTTCAGATTCAGCTTCCACCCAAAGTTCCCGACAGACGACAGAGTTGTTCAATAAAGGATAAAAAGAGGTGGTAAAGTTACAGTAGCACACTGGAGAAGACTTTACAGCACATATACACTTGTGGGAGAAAAGAGGCTGCTTTTCAGCACTCTGAGAGACTTATTTAGTAGGTTATTAGTCCCACTTCCAGCCCCAGCCCCTGGGAGGCCTTTCATTAGGCTAGGCTGTTTGTATGGCTTCCATTAGGAGCAGTGGAAACTACACTACTTCTGTGCAGGGTTGCACAATTCCTGTCACCTTCCCCAAATTCCCAGATTTTCCAGAAATCCTGGTACGAGGATTCCTGAAATTTCTG
>NC_056429.1:16258473-16263473 GCF_018296145.1 Oncorhynchus tshawytscha
GCAAATGACCTTGTGAAGATGCTGGAGGAAACAGGTACAAAAGTATCTATATCCACAGTAAAAAGAGTCCTATATCGACATAACCTGAAAGGCCGTTCAGTAAGGAAGAAATCACTGCTCCAAAACCGCCATAAAAAAAGCCAGACTACAGTTTGCAACTGCACATGGGGACAAAGATCGTACTTTTTGGAGAAATGTCCTCTGTTCTGATGAAACAAAAATAGAACCTTTTGGACATAATGACCATCGTTATGTTTGGAGGAAAAAAGGGAAGGCTTGCAAGCCGAAGAACAACATCCCAACCGTGAAGCACAGGGGTGGCAGCATCATAATGTGGGGGTGCTTTGCCGCAGGAAGGACTGGTGCACTTCACAAAATAGATGGCATCATGAGGGAGGAAAATTATGTGGATATATTGACGCAACATCTCAAGACATCAGTCAGGAAGTTAAAGCTTTGTCGCAAATGGGTCTTCCAAATGGACAATGACCCCAAGCATACTACTGAAGTTGTGGCAAAATGACTTAAGGACAACCAAGTCAAGGTATTGGAGTGGCCATCACAAAGCCATGACCTCAATCCTATAGAAGATTTCTGGGCAGAACTGAAAAAGCGTGAGCAAGGAGGCCTACAAACCTGACTCAGTTACACCAGCTCTGTCAGGAGGAATGGGCCAAAATTTACCCAACTTATTGTGGGAAGCTTGTGGAAGGCTTCCCAAAACGTTTGACCCAAGATAAACAATTTAAAGGCAATGCTACCAAATACTGATTGAGTGTATGTAAACTTCTGACCCACTGGGAATGTTATGAAAGAAATAAAAGCTGAAATAAATCATTTTCGCTGCTATTATTCTGACATTTCACATTCTTAAAATAAAGTGATGATCCTAACTGACCTAAAACAGGGAGTTTTTACTAGGTTTAAATGTCAAGAATTGTGAAAAACTTACTTTAAATGTATTTGGCTAAGGTGTATGTACATTTTTGACTACAACTGTTAACTCCACGTAAGTTTGAAATATTGCTTGATAAAATAGAATTAGCATGGCTTTCTCTACAACATATACATTTTTAGTTCCAGGCATCGAGTCCATTGTATGGCAGAGAGAGTGGGTAGACTGCATGACACTGATGCTAATCTCTCATAATAATACTGACAGAATGATTTGTGTAAGTATATTGGTTCAGTGTAATTTTTACATTCAATCCCAGGTCACCTTTTCATTACAGCTTTTCTGCACTAACACTCAAACTAATGTTACTTAATTTACTTTCCAAAAAAGCAGACAAGTGCTTAAAAGTTATTATAATAGCCACAAATCAAAACACTAATTGTCATTAGTATAGTTCAGTGAGTGTGTGATTGTTAATAGTTCTCGAGGCTAATCACAACAAACACAACAGTAATTTTGCAGATCTCTTCCTCCTCAAAACAAAAGAGGAGCAAACATGACACTCTCCTGGCATATTGAAAAAAAATGTCAATTTCCTGAGTTAATTATTATTTTCTGTCTCTCTCTTTTTTAAAATACAATTTCAGTTAGATTTGACGCAGTAGGGACGGGCTGTACCAGGGAAAAAGAACAGTGTCTTGCTGCCAAAAGTGGGCATGGACGATCTGTTAGTTTAACATCTCACTATATAGTAAATCTATGAGTTGCTGCTGTGGCGGAGGTCAAGCTCTCAGCCTGGAGGAATACAGGATTCATATCTTGATATGGTGCTCAGATCTGCACTGCACAGCACCATATAGGCTCTCGCCACACTTAACAGAGCCTGTGTGTGGGGACACTACAATCTGTTTGATTGTGCACGGTAGACTCAAACATACACACACACTACACACTCCCGCATACAATAAACACACACAACAGATGAATAAATATGAATCTCCTAACCTCCCGTGTGGTGCTCTTATATGTTATAGCCCCTGTATTTACTCAAACATATGAGATGCAATACTGTTGATGTTAGCAAGAGTCTTTTACGCAGTACTATTTATGTCCCGTAAGTGAGAATCTTTTTTCCCCAGTCTGATTTTATTTACTGCTTAGCTGCGACCACTTAGCTGAGATTTCCAATCTGCGGTGAGGGAATATAAAGAGGCATTCCTCCAGTAAAGATCCCTGTCCATAAACCCCAAGCCGCCACCACTGGGAGTAAACACTGGGCTTTAACGACAACAAGCACAGGGCATTCATTAATGCTGCCCGGCCAGTGTCAGCCCCAAGTAAATGTACTCTTTAATTAAAACTTAACGGGGGGACGTTTTATTGCCTTGGTCTGGCCTGGTGTACTATACCTCATTAAATAAATAAAACGTCTGTTGGTTGCTAACCTTTATATTCTAGTTGTTAGGAGTTTGTTCAATATCCAATAATCTCTCTAGTCTATAGTATTGGCTCTGTGGCGACAACTGGGGAGATAAATCACTCTCTCATTCTGGGAGTTTCAGAAGGAGCCAGAGTCTAGCTACATGAATGTATTTAATCTATCTTGAGACACTCACCTAAAGGGTGTTGGAGAAGCATGGCCTTCAGTTATCATTCATTTCAGGGATCCTGACACTTAACACAAATGTTATCACTGTATCAAATAAAACAAAATCTGAAATGACTTGAGGGAATTCCTTTTCGTCAGCTAGAGCCAAACACTTATAGTTGGGCTTGTTGGAATGTTTTGTTGTCTCACTAACCTGCTACTTATTTTCATTTACATACACATTGTTCCTAAAATAACTCCAGCATGTTAAGATGCAGTCCCATAAAGCATTTAAAATATAAGTAATACATGTGGGTGGAGTGGGGACTGAGTGAGGGCTGTAGCCACATAAAACTGCAGAGTTGGTAATGCGATGAACTTCTGTCTCCCTCTTTGGCGGCTGGCTGGGCCAGTATGACCAGGAAGATGAACCAGTATGTGACTGTTTTACTACCAGCCTTATGATTTTCTCTCTTGCTCTCTTTCTCAAATTGGCAGCATTTCAAGAAACAGGGGCACAACTTGTTATTTTCTTTTTTGTCTGTGCAGAAAGGCCAGGCAGCAACAGACTAGCCCTTCTTTCTCTCTGAAGACTGGGAGACAGTGGATCTATCTTACCTCATCAAGTGTGTGCTAGGACTAATTCAGCATCACGCTGACAAGGTACTTTGTCATCTTGACGCTGGATAGCTAAGTGGAACTATTAGGAGGATTTGTTTGGCGATTTTCACTGTTAAGCCTATATCCCGCATGAAACTCCATAAAACATGTTCAGAGGCGATTTATTACGAGCAAAAATAAATACTATAGCGTGACTTTTTATGCAGGAGTGGACTAGCTCTGAGAAACGTTATAAAAAATGAAACTGATTTACTGGCTTACTGGGACAGACCCTCATAACTCCACTGGCCTAACATAGCGCACAGACACTCACAGTGGGGGATTCTGTGTGAGGGAACATAGCGCACAGACACTCACAGTGGGGGATTCTGTGTGAGGGAACATAGCGCACAGACACTCACAGTGGGGGATTCTGTGTGAGGGAACATAGCGCACAGACACTCACAGTGGGGGATTCTGTGTGAGGGAACATTTGTTTTACACTTCTGTTTTTTACCTAAAAAGTTATACTAGGTTCACCAAGACAAATATTACAGTTTAGGGCCACATGGAGGCCACAACAAAGTACAGACATTCAACAGAAATTCACAACAGAGAAATTACTATCAGTGCAACAACAGCCAACACACACTCTCTCTGTCTTGCTCTCTCTCTCTCGTTCTCAATTCAATTCAAGGGGCTTTACTGGCATGGGAAACATATGTTTACGTTGCCAAAGCAAGTGAAATGGATAAACAAAAGTGAAATAAACAATCAAAAGTGAACAGTAGATATTATGTGTATATACAGTTCAAGTACACAAGGGGAAACCTGTTGCCGTTTTCTTGTGGCAACACGTCACAAATCTTGCTGCTGTATTTGCACACTATGGTATTTCACCCAATGGATATGGGAGTTTATCAAAATATGTGTCTCTAATATGGTCATACATTTGGCAGGAGGTTAGGAAGTGCAGCTCAGATTCTCTCTCTCTCTCTCTCTCTCTCTCTCTCTCTCTCTCTCTCTCTCTCTCTCTCTCTCTCTCTCTCTCTCTCTCTCTCTCTCTTCTCTCTCTCTCTCTCTCTCTCTCTCTCTCTCTCTCTCTCTCTCTCTCTCTCTCTCTCTCTCTCTCTCTCTCTCTCTCTCTCTCTCTCTCTCTCTCTCTCTCTCTCTCTCTCTCTCTCTCTCTCTCTCTCTCTCTCTCTCTCTCTCTCTCTCTCTCTCTCTCTCTCTCTCTCTCTCTCTCTCTCTCTAAAAGTTCAAATGTCATATTATGTGCAAATGGTTAAAGTACAAAAGAGAAGATAAATAAACAGAAATTCTCTCTCTCTCCTCTGTTTTATTGTTTATCTGTGGCCAGCATCTTGAAAGCAGGGGGCTAATTAGGAGAGGTCTGCAGGTGGCCCATGCAGTATATACCAGGGCTGGGGGAGGGGTGGTCAGAGATGAGGAAGTAACCTACTGCCTCGGAACAGAAAGGGGAAGAGAAAGAGAGCGAGAGAGAAAGAGAGATAAAGAGAGAGAGGCTATGCTTAAACTCTGGCATCTTCTCCAATATTTTGAACCAATGTCTGGTCTGGTCGCCCAATCTACAAAAGTGGAGATAAATTTGACCCCAATAATTACCGTGGAATCTACGTCAACAGCAATCTTGGAAAAGTCCTCTGCAGCATCATCAACAGCAGACTCATTTCCTCAGTGAAAACAATGTCCTGTGCAAATGACAAATTGGCTTCTTTCGAAACATACCAACTATACACCCTGAACACTCTTATAGACCAACAAGCAAACTAATACAAAAGCAAAGCCTTCTCATGCTTTGTTGATTTCAAAAAGCATTTGACTCAATTTGGCATGTGGGTATGATATGACATTATTAAATCAATGTACACAAACAATAAGTGTGCAGTTAAAATT
>NC_056429.1:16973473-17013473 GCF_018296145.1 Oncorhynchus tshawytscha
CGGCAGAGTTTGTGTGTGTGTCTGTCCGCGGCAGAGTTTGTGTGTGTGTCTGTCCGCGGCAGAGTGTGTGTGTGTGTCTGTCCGCGGCAGAGTGTGTGTGTGTGCGTCCGCGGCAGAGTTTGTGTGTGTGTCCACGGCGGACAGTGTGTGTGTGTGTGTCCACGGCAGAGTTTGTGTGTGTGTGTGTCCACGGCAGAGTTTGTGTGTGTGTCTGTCCGCGGCAGAGTTTGTGTGTGTGTCTGTCCGCGGCAGAGTGTGTGTGTGTCTGTCCGCGTGAGTGTGTGTGTGTGTGTCTGTCTGTCCGCGGCAGAGTTTGTGTGTGTGTCTGTCCGCGGCAGAGTGTGTGTGTGTGTGTGTGTGTGTGTGAGTGTGTGTGTGTGAGTGTGTGTGTGTGTGTGTGTGCGGCAGAGTGTGTGTGTGTGTGTGTGTGTGTGTGCGGCAGAGTGTGTGTGTGTGTGTCCGCGGCAGAGTTTGTGTGTGTGTGTGTGTGTCCGCGGCAGAGTTTGTTGTGTGTGTGTGTGCGTCCGCGGCAGAGTTTGTGTGTGTGTCCACGGCGGACAGTGTGTGTGTGTCCACGGCGGACAGTGTGTGTCTGTCCACGGCAGAGTTTGTGTGTGTGTCCACGGCAGAGTTTGTGTGTGTGTCCACGGCAGTGTGTGTGTGTGTGTGTCCACGGCAGTGTGTGTGTGTGTGTCCACGGCAGAGTTTGTGTGTGTGTGTGTCCACGGCAGAGTTTGTGTGTTTGTGTGTCCGTCCACGGCGGACAGTGTGTGTGTGTGTGTGTGTCCGTCCACGGCGGACAGTGTGTGTGTGTGTGTGTGTGTCGTCCACGGCGGACAGTGTGTGTGTGTGTGTGTGTGTGTCCCACGGCGGACAGTGTGTGTGTGTGTGTGTGTGTGTCCGTCCACGGCGGACAGTGTGTGTGTGTGTGTGTGTGTCTGTCCACGGCGGACAGTGTGTGTGTGTGTCCGTCCACGGCGGACAGTGTGTCCGTCCACGGCGGACAGTGTGTGTGTGTGGCTCCACGGCGGACAGTGTGTGTGTGTGGCTCCACGGCGGTGTGTGCATGATGTCTCTTCCTCCAGGCGATTGGGGGATCTCGGTGTGGAGCCTGTGTAGGGGCAGCGGCTAAGTCCTCTGATTAGCAGGTCACAAGCAGGCAGAGTTGGGAGAGTAGGAGGGGGAAGCTGGGTTTAGTTGGGGCTCACCACACCGGTCCATTCATCCCTTTCCAGCCCATGCCTCAGGGCAGCGCTACCACACAGCATCTAACCAGTTCCAGTCAGGGTTCCAGTCATCGGATACAGACGTTTCCCAATGTCCTACTTTCTCTCTCTCCCAATATCCCCACTCTCCTCTCTTTCCCCTACTCCCTTCCATACTACTCTGTCGAGACGTCTGGTTTCACAGCACCTCAGAGCGGGACTTGAATGGCAGTCTATGGCAGGAGCGGCCAAAACAGCCGGCAGTTTTAATTGGCTGATCTCTGTCCATCAGTATCTAGCATCTCCCCCTCTTTGTGGTTTTCAGTGCACGCGCATAGCAAGTAATGTGCTAAATAAGGAAGTGATTTCGGGAAATTGGAAAGTATCCATGTAAAAAATAGTTTTCATATATAAACTTTATATGCCTGAGTTCAGAATCAATTGGGCTCTCCAAAAACAATATGGTCGCCGTGATAGTGGCTATTTTCGCAATTTTTTAAAGTCCCATTCAATACAGCTGGAGCAAGCTTGATCCCTCTCCCAGCTCGATTTTAACCACACCCCTTTCAAGTCCCACTTTGAGGCATAGTGTTACCAGGCTCTTTGCGCCAGCAATTCGAGCCTGGGGTCGAGGTTACACATGCGCTAATCAGCTATCAACTACCAGATCTCTTTTTATCCCCCCTCAGTGGCTTATCAAAAGATACACTGTTTCACTCCAACTGTGAATCTTGCTCCTATATCAAACTACACTGCCCGGTCTGCTGGCAGTCTACTTCCTTGTTTGTGACTTTCAGGATGTTATCAAAGGCCTTGAGATGACCAGGATCCCTAGCCCACTTCCAGCTAAGGAGAAACATGACAGGGTACTTCAGAAGGCTGGATTGTGGCTTTAGACTGGACAGTCTCCTCTGGTTCCCCTCGCCGGGGTTCTGTACTCTATGTCCCCTGTGTGTCTCTCGCTTTAAAAAGCCCCTGCGTCTAGATAAAACAATGACAGTAAACTTCTCTTCTTACTGATAACCACACTTTATCTAAAAGTAGGCAGCACTCATTCTATTCACCCTCTCCCTCTTTCAATTCAATTCAAGGGCTTTATTGGCAGGGGAAACATATGTTAACATATGTTAGCAAGTGAAGTAGATAATAAACAAAAGTGAAATAAACAATAGAAATTAACAGTAACAGTATCTCTCGTTCTGAAATGCAAGGAGTTTGTATTGTGTGTAGTCAGTAGCGGTGAGCTGTTTTTTTTTCTGTTTTCCCGGTCGGGCCCAGTGGAGAGGAGTGATTGCAGTGGGGCTGCCTGCCTGCCTTGCTGCCTGGTGTTTATCTGCTGACTGTCATTTCCATTAAGCATGCTGTCTTCACCAGCCTGTCTCCCCTCTCCTCTCCTGGCCGTGCCTGGGCTCAGCTCTGCGCTCACAGAAATGCTTGCCCACAACTACAGGGGAGATTTCAGAGGAGGATTTTGGTCATTCCTGTGGCTTCTTTTCCTCAAATGTTTTTTTTTTGTTGAGTGTGTGGAAGTTCTTGACTCTCGTGTTTTTGTTGAGCGAGTGTGTGGAAGTTGTGGTATTGTGTTTTTGTTGAGCGAGTGTGTGGAAGTTGTGGTATTATTGAGCGAGTGTGTGTGTGTGTGTGTGGAAGTTGTGGTATTGTTGAGCGAGTGTGTGTGTGTGGAAGTTGGTATTGTTGAGCGAGTGTGTGTGTGGAAGTTGTGGTATTGTTGAGCGAGTGTGTGTGGAAGTTGTGGTATTGTTGAGCGAGTGTGTGTGGAAGTTGTGGTATTGTTGAGCGAAGTTGTGGTATTGTTGAGCGAAGTTGTGGTATTGTTGAGCGAAGTTGTGGCATTGTTGAGCGAGGTTGTGGCATTGTTGAGCGAGGTTGTGGCATTGTTGAGCGAGGTTGTGGCATTGTTGAGCGAGGTTGTGGCATTGTTGAGCGAGGTTGTGGCATTGTTGAGCGAGGTTGTGGCATTGTTGAGCGAGGTTGTGGCATTGTTGAGCGAGGTTGAGGCATTGTTGAGCGAGGTTGTGGCATTGTTGAGCGAGGTTGTGGCATTGTTGAGCGAGGTTGTGGCATTGTTGAGCGAGGTTGTGGCATTGTTGTGCGAGGTTGTGGCATTGTTGAGCGAGGCTGTGGCATTGTTGAGCGAGGTTGTGGCATTGTTGAGCGAGGTTGTGGCATTGTTGTGCGAGGTTGTGGCATTGTCTCTGTTGGTGTAACTTTTCTCACAACATTTTTCAGGGAAAGAGTGATGGAATCACTAGAGCCTACATTCAACCCTTCCTGTCCTTTTGTGGGAAATGTTTCCTCTTGCTCAATCAATTACAAATGATTG
Organism: Oncorhynchus tshawytscha; assembly: GCF_018296145.1. Lineage (NCBI taxonomy): Eukaryota > Metazoa > Chordata > Actinopteri > Salmoniformes > Salmonidae > Oncorhynchus > Oncorhynchus tshawytscha. The sequence goes on from NC_056429.1 coordinate 16,977,023, forward strand.
AAATTTACTACAAAAAGCCAATTAAGGATAATCTTGTATGCAAATTAGGTTCATGCTGTTTTGTTTTGTTCTCACATTTTGTTAATCTTCCCTGGACAGTATATCAGTGCCTAAAATACAGGTTCACAGGAATAGTAGTGTCTGTTTTATAAACGTAGCAACAGCCTTCTAAAGGGCACTGCAGTGCCTCCAGTTTTCAAGGTCTGTTTAGTGGAATAATTAGCTCTTTAATTAACAAAATCAGTTTAGAATATTAGAGCCTCTTTATCTGCAGTCATGTCACACACAGAAATACAATTATGACTGATTGTGGGCTGCTATTGTCAACTTGCTCATAATCATTTGTTACTTTTGGCTTATAAATCACCCTATTTTCCCCATTAGCCCTCCCCCAACACAATACATACCCCTTCTCATTCCCCCCTGTTACTGTTTTTATTAATGAGTGGTGTTGAGATCCACAGCATGGGTTTGGAGTGCTGCTGGTATATTGAACAGCCTGTTCCTGGTCTGTGTTGCTGTGAAAGAGCCCTAGGGGCTTCGTATCAGTCTCTAGTCCCTCTCATCTCATCCCAGTCCAGACACGCTCTGACTGACTCTGGAATGACAAACATCTCCATGGCGCTCGCTCAAACCTGAGTAGGCCCTGGCATCTAAACACACACACACTCGGCTCTCATGTGTATCCCAGAGTGTGGGCTGTGGTAATGATACGGTTCTTCTGGCCCTCTCTCTCTTCTCTCAGCAGAGTTCAGAGGCGTTAGATCCGTTTCACAGCCCTGTGTGTGACAGAGAGAGCTCTTACCTGAAGGTGTGCAATCAATCCACAGTGGGAGACACTGATCTCATAGTGCCACAAGCAGAATCCCTCTTCGTTTGAAAAAGGATTATCTTGTGTTGGCTGTTTTCTTTTAGCTCCATCTCATACCAGCCTGAGTTTAGAATGTTAAAGAACATTCACAATCATGATGTTTTCATGTCCTATCTTTGGGAGAATTACTCACCCTCTCAAACATTCTGGAACTGGCGTCTGGTTGGATGCCAATTATTATTGCATTGTTTACATTGGTTGTCCAGAGTGGGAAAGGTTGCAGAGGAACCAATTACAGAGGTAGGCTTGCTCACAGAGCGTAGCGCGGCCAGTGATTTGATGGCTATTGACTGAGCTATAGTCACAGCTGGGTTGTTATTGTTGGTGCAGGGCGACTCTTGGCATGTGCCATAAGACCAGCACGGTTGGTTGTCCTCCCAAACCGGTTGAAGGCTGTTCAGAGCAGGCAGAAGGTGGGAACTGATGCTCCATACAGAAACACTGACAGCCGAGGAGTTACAAGCCAGGAGACTCTCGCAATACAACCTATGAAAAGAAAATCTGACTTAATGCCCAATGTGAACATTTTCACAATTTGTATGGTAATCAGTGTAAATTATATTTATATTAATTAGGGTTGACCCATTTAGTCGACTGGTCGAATGTTTGGTCGATAGGCTGTTGGTCGACCAATTATTTATTTTTTGAGCAGTGGCAAATATATAAAAATAATTTGTCTGATTTGACGCCTGTCTCAGCGGACTAATCAATTTGAGGCCACTGGGAAGGCACACCAGTATCACGTTTACCTTTTAATTTACATCATTTCTAATCTACAATGTTTGTTTGGTTACGGTAATTTCTGTTAACGAATTCAATATATTATTATTAGTCTTTTACAGTTGTCACAGTAGGAGTGGACTTGTTTACACAACCTAGGCTACACTTCTGAGAAAAAAGTGATGGTTTATTTCATTTCATTTATGAGTTGTCAATTTATTGTCTTTTGTTTGGAGCACTCTTGTCAATCTTGATTAAGGACACGCACCTGATTTAAGCAAAGAAGTAGCACTAGGCTACCTGACCTGCTCACAAATGTAGGCCTATACATGTGCCCATTTGGGGATCTGATACCATTTCAGACTGTCTTAACTCACCATCACTGTGGAGCTTCTCAAAGTCATTTTTTTTTTGCCTCAAAGAGCAAGTAAACAATGTCTGTTTTTACATCATTTCAGAATGACAATAGTTCCTCAATGTAGCCTATTTGAAAAATCTTTCCAGCTCTCTCCCTTTCGATAACCACTCAGCATGAAAGGGGAAAAAAATGTCATGCTCTGATCCGGTGGAAATGACATAAAATAGGCCTACATGATTACTTCTTATCCCTTGCGCAAATTGCCTACAGCTGTGTATGTTTGTCAGGAGCTCACTGGCTCAGGAAACTCTGGGGGGTCAAGAATATTTTATACAATGTTGCAAGTTTGCAAGCAGCAGCTTTGGGCTGGACCAAGTTAATAGTTGATGCAACGTTTATCAAGTTACTTGCAGATAGGCCATGCTTAACCAATGTGATTTTATAGGATTTTTATTTGTATCAGGATATTTTCTACCTGCAGGCTGCAATGTTTTTATTTGTTGGCTTTATGTAGGCCATTTTTACAATGGCAAAAGAAGTTACTTTTAGATTTGTCATTTTCATTTAGAATTTTGATTAACCACATAACATTAATTTTGAGATATGAAGACTTTATTATAAATTATGTGCATATGAAAATCATAACTTGCACGCAGATCTGTAGAAATGGTACGATATCTTGGCACTCCAAATGGAAAAGTTTGCCAACCGCTGGTGTAGCCTATTACTGGCAACTTCAGGAGCATAATGGCCGAATCTGCAAAAGCCAGCGGGAGGAGGAGGGTTGGAAACAGGTTTGTTTCTTCTGGTTAGGCTATATTTATCTCTGGCTCACTCTTTAGTAATTTGTTTGTCTTCATTTTTAAATCGCAGTGCTTAAAGCATCAGTCAAGCTCAGTAAACCTACATATAGGGTATGTTTATATATAGAAAAATACCTGTTTAAAAATGTTGACCAATTGATTGGTCGAAAGAACAGACGACTCTCTGTCGACCAAGATTTTTTTTTTGTCGGGGACAACCCTTATCATAATGTGATAAACCGTCTATTGGGATCTGAAAAATCTCATTAATCTTGGAACATAAGGATAGTTGTCACGATGTTCGTCTGAGGAAGAAGGAGTAGACCAAAGCGCAGTGTGGTACGTGTTCATATTTCCTTTAATTAACTGAACACTAAATGCAAAAGAACAAGAGAATAAATAAAAACCGAAACAGTCCCGTATGGTGCAAACACTGAAACGGAAAACAACTACCCACAACCCATAGTGGGAAAACAGGCTGCCGAAGTATGGTTCTCAATCAGAGACAACGATTGAAAGCTGCCTCTGATTGGAAACCATACCAGGCCAAACACCTAGAAATATAACACACATAACCAAAGCATAGAATGCCCACCCCAACTCACGCCCTGACCAAACTAAAATAGAGACATAAAAAAGGAACTAAGGTCAGGACGTGACAATAGTTGTCATGTGGTATGAGTTATGACTAGAAATTAAAACTCCAACACTAGTGATCTTGATGCGCCACAAACCGTATTTAACCAATGTTTTGCTCTCATTAGACCTTCATCAGGGTTTTTCCAGAGTTGTGAAGGTTCCTTCTCTCTGAGGAGAGTTGTGAAGGTTCCTTCTCTCTGAGGAGAGTTGTGAAGGTTCCTTCTCTCTGAGGAGAGTTGTGAAGGTTCCTTCTCTCTGAGGAGAGTTGTGAAGGTTCCTCCTCCCTGTCTGAGGAGAATCAGTGTCCCAATGTCACTGATCATGTGACTGAGTCCTATAGATGATGTGGATCTTGTTACTATTTATTTAATTATTATTTTTAACTGCATTGTTGGGAGGGGCTCGTAAGCAAGCATTTCATGGTAAAGTCTACACCAGTTGTATTCGCCACATGTGACAAATAAAAATGGATTTGATGTGGTTAGGGACGATTAGTCAGTGATCTGTCTGTTTACTTTACTGTGCTGGGAGTTCTGATGGCACAAGGCAAGTGTTCATTGATGTAGGTTTTTTTGTCCTTGAGTATTAACCAACCCACATACAACACTATATAGTATAAACAAAAGTATGTGGACACCCCTTCAAATGAGTGGATTCGGCTATTTCAGCCACACCTGTTCCTGAGAGGTGTATAAAATCGAGCATTCAGCCATGCAATCTCCATAGACAAACATCGGCAGTAGACTGGCCGGCAGTGACTTTCAATGTGGCACCATCCCAGGATACCACCTTTCCAACAAGTCAGTTCGTCAAATTTCTGCCATGTTAGAGCTGCCCCGGTCAACTGTAAGCGCTGTTATTGTGAAGTGGAAACGTCTAGGAGCAACAACGAGGGCTGAAGAACACAGCGCGTAAAAACACTGAGTTCCAAACTGCCTCTGGAAGCAACAACAGCACAAGAACTGTTCTTCGGGAGCGTCATGAAATGGGTTTCCATTGCCGAGAAGCCGCGCACAAGCCTAAGATCACCATGCACAATTCCAAGCGTCAGCTGAAGTGGTGTAAAGCTTGCCGCAATTGGACTCCTGAGTAGTGGAAACACATTCTCTGGAGTGATGAATCATGCTTCACCATCTGGCAGTCCGATGGACGAATCCGAGTTTTGTGGATACCAGGAGAACGCTACCTGCCCTAATGCATAGTGTAAAGCTTGGTTTGAGGAGGAATAATTGTCTGGGGTGGTTTTTCATGGTTCTGGCTAGGCCCCTTAGTTCCAGTGAAGGGAAATCTTAACGCTACAGCATACAATGAGATTCGAGACAATTCTGTACATCCAACTTTGTAGCAAAAGTTTGGGGAAGGCCCTTTCCTGTTTCAGCATGTCAATGCCCCGTGCACAAATCGAGGTCCGTATAAAAATGGTTTGTCGAGATTGGTGTGGAAGAATTTGACTGGCCTGCACAGAGCCCTGTCCTCAACCCCATCGAACACCTTAGGGATTCATTGGAACACTGACTCCGAACCAGGCCTAATCGCCCAACATCTGTGCCCAACCTCACTAATGGTCTTATGGCTGAATGGAAGTAAGTCCCCACATCTAGTAGAAAGCCTTCCCAGAATAGTGGAGGTTGTTATAGCAGCAAAGGGGGGACCAACACCATATTAATGCCCATAATTTTGGAATGAGATGTTCGACACGCACACTTTTGGTCATGTAGTGTATCATGCATTTCAAGGGAAACATTTGTTGTCTGATTTTCTCGTCGGTATGTACCTCAATAATATTGGGCCGCGAGTCCTAATCAGGTAACTAAGGAATGCGACTCAGTGATTTTCCCAGAGTCCCGCCACATTGACCGTGGATTAAAAAAAATATTTGTATGCATGCTTGCTCTCGGCCCTTCAGTTTGTTAGGCCTGACTGTATCCAATCAGAGAGGCTTCGTTGGTTATCTGAGAAGTTGAATGAAACAGCTGCCCAGCTCTCATAGAGCTTTCCTATAGCGTCTCTTAGCCTGGCTCACATAAAGTCCTCCTTGGTCTTCGAGAATGTCATGTACCTCCTACCGTGTCAGACATTGGCTATGTCCCAAATGGCTCCCTAGTCTCTATTTAGTGCACTACTTTCGATTAGGGCCCATAGGGCTCTGGTTAAAATTAGTGCACTATATGGGGACTAGGGTGCCATTTCAGACGCAAACAGTCTCTCCACTCTAATGGCCCCTGGCCTTGATCCAGTGTTATCCCTGTCTGAACCTAGCTGCCTGGGCCAGGGGCCACAGAGAACAAGCAGTCTTACCTGGATCAGCCCAGCACACACAGCTGCACAACTAGCCTCCACAATGTGTAAGGCATTTTGGGATTACACTACGAGCTGTTTTCAAAGGGCCAAGGCCAGAAACAGTCAGCTCTGCTCGCTCAGCTGGCACTTGCACTAATGTAGCACCAGAGCTTTCTGAGGAAAGCAGTTTAGCAACAGAGGGGATTTCACGTCACAAACTAGCCACATGGAAATGTCTTTTCCTCCTGTCCCTATTCTGGCTCAGCTCGCCCTCTTTGACTCGGTACTGGTTTTGAGATCAAGCACACGTACTTTGACAGCAGCGCCTGCTGTCAGTGTAGTGGCCGGCCCGGCAGTCATGCCCTAATCTGTGGTGTCACCCACTTCCTACTTCATGTCCATGGCCCTCCATGTCTGGCCACCAGCCCCCTTCACCCACGTCACTGTGATATCACTGTCATATGGGCTAATCTGTTTGTTCCAAGGGCATTAACCTATTAGGGATGGATGGGTGCTTTGTCATCCAGCCCTGGTTAGTCAGTCCGGTGTGTGTGTGTGTGTGTGTGTGTGTGTGTGTACAGCTAAATGAAGATAAAAACGAGTTCAAATAAGCCTCAAGCCCCATCATATTACCACTATCCAATCTCATCTCTAGTTAACAGAGTTTATAGACTAGGCTATACTTCACACCATCAGTTGCTGAACGTTTGCTGCTCATAGGTTGGAAATGGAATTGTGGATAAAAAACAAACAGTTCCCTCTAATTGTTCATGGTGAATGGAGAAATGAGTGAGGAGGAGGAAGAGATGTCTATTGTACAGCTACAGTCTCTCATACAATTTCAGTGAAGCGAAAGAACAAAAGGATGAACCGGTCTGCCATGAATGATTAATTGGTTGCTGTTAGCGGTAACCGTCATCATCATGATCACCTGCTCTCAAAAGGTAGTGAATAAAAAAAGAAGCTGCTCTGCAAAATGTTGCCTAGTGCAAGGATAACGAGACAACAGGGGAAGGACTGTTCACTTCCTCTGGCGAAGGATTTGAACAAAAATGTGCCAAGCGCGAGTTGATGCCAAGAGACTTTTGTTTTTACCTGGGCTAGTTGGGCCAGGACATAGTTAGCGGCCGGTGTGTGTGTGTGTTTGCATGAGGTAACGCCGGCCAGTGTGAGTGTGTGTGTGTGTGTGTGTGCATGTGTGTGTGTGTGCGTGTGTGTGCATTGCATTGCGCTGCCCAGACACATCTGCCGTTGTTTGGTTCTTGAATTAGTTTTGACTGGCGTAGGGACTGCTGTGAAATCTCTGGTGTTTAATAATAACAGCCAGACAACAGGCATTCATCCACCTGTAAATGCAGCAGAGGAGAGGACACTTGTTTAACCAAATGCCCTAACACCATTATGCACTCTTAGAAAAAACGGTTCTTTGGCTGTCCCCATAGGAGAACCCTTTTTGGTTCCAGGTAGAACCGTCAGAACCGAAAGGGTTCTACATGGAACCCAAAATAGTTCTTCAAAGGGTTCTCCTATGGGGACAGCTGAAGAACCATTTTAGATAGCACCTTTTTTTTTTAAGAGCGCAGACTGAACCTCTTGTTTCCAAACATGGGCCAGACAAACTCTTCCACACTTAGGTGTGTTCTAACAGGAATCCACTCAGATTCCGGCTTCTTCTCTCAGCCTTGCCATACTCTCTCCTTTTCTCCTCTTCTTTCTCATCATATGTGATGCACCCGACCCAAATTCCCACATTCTCTGAGCACAGACAAGGAGTGTGTCCTAAATGGCACCCTAAACCCCACATAGTGCACTATTTTTAACGGTCAAAAGTAGTACACCATGTAGGGAATAGAGTGCTATTTGGAATACATACAGGGTTTTCTTTCCTGGATGTCGTCCCTGTTCTGTTTCATCAGATCAATCTCAGTGAAAACCTTCCCAGGGAGAGTTTTCACTGACTCTTCTCCTCGGTTGTCTTCTCAATCAGAATCAGTAACAGCCCTACCGAGGGAGGCCAATCAGAATCAGTAACAGCCCTACCGAGGGAGGCCAATCAGTAACAGACCTACCGAGGGAGGCTTCACGGTCTCCCCTGACAAGACGGGTTTATAAATCGGCCCACAGATTTCTGCTGATGATCCGATATGAGCCGACAGACACCCCCCCCTCCTTCTCTCTATCCCTCCATCCCTATAGGTCTGTGGCTGTTACCTGACGAGGCTCATTTGTCAACCTCCCCCTTCCTGCCCAGCCACCTGACTCCCCCATCCCTGCATCTGGGCCATCAGAGCAGAAGACGCCGGCTGCCATGTGGCTGAGTCTGGGGAGAGAGGCTGAGCTGAGCTGAACTGAACAGGATTCAGGATTATTATTGCTGCCTGAGGGGCCCTGTCAACGTCTCAGCAACACCCTGTCCACCCCCCCCTCTATCTGTCCATACTCCCCCATGGCATGGCTCCTGTGACAGTCTCACCACAGCCCAGCCCACCCCAACCCCTAGCCCACCCCACAGACCTTATTCTCTAATGGGAATCTTTGCTCCAGCTGTTGCCCTTTGTGTGTAGGGGCTTAAAAGCATGTAAACCTATAGTAAGCATAGCCTCATTGTGCAAGCTAAAGGAATGCTTAGGTGGTTTGTGTTTGTTAACCAGATTCCCTATCCTGTACTGCAGCAGACTGCGCTCAGCATGCTTAGCACAATGCTAACTGTCCATATCCCTCATCTAATTCCATAACAAGTTCCTATTTTGGGGGATTGGCTCCCTCTCTCCACTCAGTGGAGGAGATTGCAGAGATTTGGGGAGGCTTGACCAGATTAAATACATGGCTGCTGAAATAATAGCTCTCTGCCAATATCCCATTTGTGTTCTCATTGTTGCCTGAAATTCCTCGTTTTTCTCGTCCCTTTGTTTGCTCTGCCTTTCCAGTTGGTATCTGGCCGGTGATTGATAAGCATGAATCCTTGACGTGGCGAGCGAGAGCACCCGGCGATGGCGGCTGTGTGTGTGTGAGGACTGGTTTTGGAGAGGAGATGGGATGCAGCTCCTGTCATTGTTTATCTACCTTGCAACTTCCAGATGGCGCTCAGCATAAAGAATCCACTTTCTGACGCTCTCTTTCCCCTCGTTACCATCTCGCCCTCTCTCTTTCCCTTGGCTCTCAGGAGTATGGACTTGTTTTCAGGGCCAGAACACAAGGCGAGGGACAGATTGGGATTGGGGCACTTCCGGAATGTGAGTGTGTGAGAGGAAGAGTGTGGGAGTATGTGATTGTGTGTGAGGGAGAGTGTGTATTTTATGCATGTAACTGCCACACGTTGTGTGGGTGTATGAACACTTGTAACTCTGTGGGCATTTGTGTGTCTCTGCAGACATCTGTGTATGTACTCTCTGTGTGAGCGTGTAAGCACTCAGCACTGCCACATTCTTTTCGAGGTCATCGGATCACAAAATCTCGTCTTGCGCTCCAATCGAGTTGCCTGGTTCGTCCTTTGGCTGGGATTGATGGACAGTCAATTCCAGAGCGCGAGGTAATCACACGGTGTTAGCCGCCACCGATCCAAACTCTTATCTGGCTCTCCCTCTGCCAGCACATCGTAAATGACCACAGGGACTAGCCGCATTGTTCTGTTGTCCCTTTTCTACGTTCCTCTCTCCTCCATCCTCCAGGGAAGTTGTGTTGGTGTTGAACACAGACACCATGGTACGTCAGTGAATGTTCCCTCCATATGTTTTTAAATGAATACCATTAGGATAATTAGGTACCTTTTTCTCTCCTCTCTCTGCAGGCCTTTTAGTGGTACAGTATTGTATTATATTATTGAACCTAGACAGTGGTGTACTAACACACAGTGGGCCTTGTTAAAGCATCTCTTTTGTTCTGTGCTTGGCTGATGGCTTTTGCTGATGATGTCTGATGGACTCTGTCTGAGGAGGTTACATTGTTCCTCAGTGAGGACTGGGCTAATTGTGTCCTAATGGGGGCTGTTAGCCTTTTACTGTAGGAGACGAGTGGTAAACGCCGTCAGTCTCTGGGCTCAGCCACATTAACCACTTCCTGTATGGCTGATTATCCTGTCTGGGTAATGTACCCAGCTACCCGTACCCGTGCAAATGGAGGAACCTGCTGCTAGGCTCTCAAATATATATATATATATATATTTTTTTTGAGTTATAACAACTCTTTACAGTAGACAGACGGTAGACACACGCACGTACACATGTACGCACGCAAATACACACACACACAATCACAAACCCTTAGACAGACAGACAGTACACACGTGCATGTTCGTACACACTTAAATACACACCCTCTCCAATAGACAAACACAGACAGTAGACACCCACACATGCAAACACACACACACACACACACACACACACACACACACACACACACACACACACACACACACACACACACACACACACACACACACACACAGAGCACATTCTGGAGAGCCAATTCAGTAACAAGAGCGTAGCATGGTGTTGGGCCAATTATATCAGATTAGATCCTATATAAATCCTCTCCCTACTGGTTGAACATAGAGAGGATGGTTGGAATGATCTCTCCTATTCTAGCCTTGTAGACAAGTATAGGGGCAATTCCACAGTAATAGAATTGCATTTTTTTAAATGCTGTTTTGTTGATGCCATTAAAGCATTTTCTTAGTTTGACCCCCTGAACCATCCATAGTTCAAATTCAAGCTCCTGCAGCTGACGCCCTAGTTTGACAACCACTTCACAAGCTACCTACTTGTATGACTGAATGATGGAGAATACAAATAAGGGGCTTTTAAATGGGAAATTCAATTTCAAATCCCTCCCAGATGGGTCTCTGGATAAAACCAAAGTAATTTGCACCTACTGCAAGGCTGAATTTGTTAATCACCGAACCTTCGTTATCATTTACAAGCAAAACACACCGTTGACGCCGGAAATACAAGTAACGTTACTAGTAGCGATGTTGGACATCTTCGGCAAGTGGACGAGCAGCAAGCTAACACAGGCATTAGCCAAGTGGATAGCTTCAACTTGCAGGACAGTCCACAATGTGGAGGACGAAGGCTTGAGGGATATCATTCGGCTTGCATCAAATGACTCAACGTATGAGTTACCCTCGAGCCACCGTCGTTACAAAAACACACGAGCTGTATGAAAACGAGAGGGCTACGAAAGCGGAGGAGTTGAAACATGCACGGGAGACGACTGGACTTCGGTGAGTTACCACAACTACCTTGGTTACTGCGCATCATATCGATGAAAACTGGAAAAACCTGCATTCACACGCTCTGGCCGTAATAAAGACAGAAGAGATGCACTATGCTGAAACGTTTGCCGAGCATTTCATAGATGTAGCAAATCAGTGGAACATTGAAAACAAAGTTACCACACTTTACAGAGACATTGCACGGAACATGATTGCAGCTGCGAGACATCTGCCTTTTGAACACCTGCCCTGCACCGCACGCAGTCTCCAAAGGTCCATCAGTGTTCCTACAGAACAGCGGGTTCGACAATGCCCTAGCCAAATCCCGAAAAATTGTTGGGCATTTCAAACACAGCTCACGGAACGCTGCAGAGCTTGGACAACAGGAAGTTGCAAATGGGCTAAAGATGGAGTCACTCGCTCAAGATGTCACAACAAGATGGAATTCCACTCTGGAAATGGTAAAGCGTGTCCACAGAAACCAACAACCACTTAGAGATGCTCTGGCCCAGAAAATGAACATCACCATGCCAACCACAGATGAACTGGAGGCACTACTGGAGCCCTGCAGGTAATATTCTTTATCACACTATTAGTGTTATAATGTGAGTGAGTGAGCTCTCATAATTGACTGAAGTGATTTTTAATTATCTTCCACTGCAGGTACTTGACTGAACTTCTGGGAGGAGAGGAGTACGTTTCCTGCTACAGTGATGGAAAGCGCCGATGATGACACTGTCTACGTGGTAAGATTCAAGCTGACATTCACAACAGACCTGAAGAAATGCAAGGAAAACCCTCACATGGCTGAAGATATCGCCACAGTACTCGACCCAACGTTTAAGGACCAGAAGAGACTGGTGAGCTTTGGTCAGCAACTTGCTGAAGGAAGAGAGGCCTGCACATCAACCTGATGAAGCAACAGATTCAGAGCCACCAAAGAAGAAAGCTGCCCTCTTGTTGAACTCTTTTGAGTCAAACTTATGTGGATCATTACAAAGCAGAGCCCAGCATCAACATGGAGGACTGTCCACTACGGTGGTGCTCACAGCATGCAGGGGCACACATCAGCCTGGCCTGCAGTGCACAAAGGTACCTGTCAACACCTGCCACAATAGTACCTTGTGAGAGGTTGTTTTCACTCTCTGGGCATATCGTACAGAAGAAGAGAGCAGCTTTATCATCTGAAAATATTTACAGGCTTGTTTGTCTTCGCAACTGGCTCAGTGAAAAGAAATAGGAGGACGACTGAAATGTATGGTCACAGGTTTATGTTCTGTGGAATTTATGACATTGTTGGACAGGTTTATGCTCTTTGTATCCATAGAGCCAGTTCTTTTTTCTTATAGCCAACCCTTCCGCCAGTAATTGGGAGAACAATAATTTGGAGTGGCTGAAGCTTTAAGTGTAGGTGTGTGTACTTCAAGAACATTTATGAGGGAGTATTAGTAAGTTACAGGACTTTTGTATTGCTTAAGTTGTTTATGGTGAATATGCCATTAAGAAGATTATGATACAGAACATATATTTTTTGTTTCAGGCCCTACATGCCAAAACTCAATGCACTCATTTTTTTCAAATGGAAAAATCTTTGAGCAAATAAAAATGTTTACGATTAATTGTGATTAACTACAGAATTGAATGTGATTAATCCCAATGTATTATTTTAATTGTTTGATAGACCTTAAAAATTATGTCAAACAAAAAACATTGATTTCAAAGTTAACAAACCATACAACTCTATGCACATGGACTACTTTGAACAATTTAGACTGAACATTTTACAAAAAAAATATTTACTGGAAGAACTGTGCAGATGCAATGTTTGGTAACAGAATTTTTGTAAAATCTCCCCCTGTTTTTGTTTCCACGTTTTCAAAACTTGGTTCAATTTCTGCTCCAAATGAAGATTCAACGATGTCTGCAGAAAGAATGGGGTGTCAGCTATGACATGACACATTGACGTTGAAAAAATCTGTAGTGAATTTACACCTGGTATTGCGGTAACGGAATTTCATCATGTGTCTCTGATCTGTACGTCACAGAAATGCATAATTATGGTTATGAATGTCATTCTCTTCATGGTGATGTATCCTAAACAGGTACACTAAGGTAGAAATATGCAGTATCCATATTTGGATATTATTCTACACACTAGCTATTATTTTAATGAGCTCTGCCCCCAAACAAGACCAAATTTGTTTGGTCCGTACCGGAACAAATCTGAACCAATCATGGACGTCTGTTTCACATGTTTGGACATTAAAGTACAGCACAGAACAGTAGAATACAATAAAGTATAGTACAGTACATTAGTGCACTTAACTCTAGTGTGCTCTACTGTGTACTGTACTGAAAGATACTCTACATACCGATACGGTATGTAAGTCGCTCTGGATGAGAGCGTCTACTAAATGTCTCTGATGTTCTATCGATTCCCGGGGTCATTTAATGTTTTCATGTGAATCTCAGCTGTTCAAGCAGGCAGAAATTTGTCCGGTATGACGTAGCAGTACGATAAAGCCTCTATCTACATTGGAAGTTAATAAGAATATGACTTTTATATCGCAAAAACGTCTATCATATATGTCAGATTTCAATTCTGACCGATGTCATAACACAGGAGGTTGTCTCCTCTCGAATGAGCCATTGATCATGTATTCCAGAGGATTCACCACATTTTTCCTATTTGTCTGCCTCTTCAGTCCACAGTGCATTGCATGGTGCCGTTGTGAATGTCAGACTCTTAAATTGATAGTGTAGTTTGTTTAGGCGATTGTACAGCTAACAAGCTACTTCATATGCTGATATTGACTTTGGTATTATTGTGCTAGCTAGCTTGCTAGACAGCCCATAAAGAGAGCATTGCATTGTTGGTTTTGTAGTTGACTTGAGCTGCAACAGATTTCCACAACAATTTCCACATTGCTATCAATCTTATTATAACGACAAAATTAAACATTTGTTCACAAAATATTGTTCTCACATATAAGTGTTATTTAACACTGTAAATTATAGGAATTAGTAATTTTGGGTGTATTTTTCCTTTAATTCATAAACAAAATTGATATCAATAACTAATTGACAGGTCTTACTTCTGTGAACTTAAATTATCCTCCTTCCTCATGAGGGAGAGAAATGAAAATATCTTAAACATTTGCTTTTTTGGTAACGGAATTTCAAGGCACAAGGAAATGTTTTTTTAACTTCCAGAAGGCAGAACGTGTTGATATTAGTTGGCAGGGGTCTTTACTTCAACATCACTGTTTTAATGTATTTCTAATACCTTAACTTTTCTGGTAGATGTTTTCTAAGACCCTTTTTTCACCTGTTTGACCAGAAATCAAAGCCTTTGCTTATTCAACATTTTGTTGGATGGAAAATGGCTGAAAAATGTAAATATGCCTTAATTTCTCAAACTCTTCGCTTTCATTTGACACACGTTTTTGACATGCTCCTATGAACTTCACATGCTGGTGCTCATTGGTCCTTTTACATGGAAAGGACTATAAAACATACTACATTAAGTGGTTGCAGTAACAGAGTTTGAAAAGACGAGGCCCATTTGTTATGTTTTTCGAAGTAGTTTCAGACTACACGGGCCATCAAATCAAAGATTATTTGTCACGTGCGCAGAATACAATAGGTGAAGACCTTACAGTGAAACGTTTACTTACAGGATCTAACCAATAGTGCAAAAAAGGTATTAGGTGAACAACAGGTAAGTAAAGAAATAAAAACAACAGTAAAAAGACAGCGAAAAACAGTAACGAGGCTATATACAGTAGCGAGGCTACATACAGACACTCAGGCTGATTGAGGTAGTATGTAGATATGGTTAAAGTGACTATGCATATATGATGAACAAAGTAGCAGTAGCATAAAGAGGGGGTGGCAGGACACAATGCAGTTAGCCTTGTTATCCAAGGAGCACTGGTTGGTCGGGCCAATTGGGGTAGTATGTACATATGTATAGCTAAAGTGACTATGCATATATGATAAACAGAGTAGCAGCAGCGTAAAATAGTGGTTGGGGGAGGCACACAATGCAAATAGTCCATGTAGCCATTTGATTACCATATGGAGTCTTATGGCTTGGGGATAAAAACTGTTCAGAAGCCTTTTTGTCCTAGACTTGGCACTCCGGTAGCGTTTGTCATGTGGTAGTAGAGAGAACAATCTATGACGGGTGGCTGGGATCTTTGACAATTTTCAGGGCCTTCCTCTGACACCGCATGGTGTAGAGGTCCTGGATGGCAGGAAGCTTAGCCCAAGTGATGTACTGGGCTGTATGCACTACCCTCTGTAGTGCCTTACGGTCGGAAGCCGAGCATTTTCCTTCCCTGCAGTGATGCTTTCGATGTTGCGGCTGAAGAACCTTTTGAGGATCTCAGGACCCATGCCAAATATTTTTCGTTTCCTGATGGGGAATAGGCTTTGTCGTGCCCTCTTCGCGACTGTCTTTGTGTGTTTGGACCATTCTAGTTTGTTGGTGATGTGGACACCAATGAACTTGAAGATCTCAACCTGCTCCACTACAGCCCCATCGATGAGAATGGGGGCGTACTCGGTCCTCCTTATCCTGTAGTCCACAATCATCTCCTTTGTCTTGGTTACGTTGAGGGATATGTTGTTATTCTGGCACCACCCGGCCAGGTCTCTGACCTCCTCCCTATAGGCTGTCTCGTTATTGTCGGTGATCAGGCCTACCACTGTTGTATCATCTGCAAACTTAATGATGGTTTTGGAGTCATGCCTGGCCATGCAGTCATGGGTGAACAGTGAGTACAGGAGGGGACTGAGCACTCACCCCTGGGGGGCTCCAGCGTGGCAGATGTGTTGCTACCTACCCGCACCACCTGGGGGCGAACCGTCAGGAAGTCCAGGATCCAGTTGCAGAGGGAGGGGTTTAGTCCCAGGATCCTTAGCTTAGTGAGCTTTGACGGTACTATGGTGTTGAACGCTGAGCTGTAGTCAATGAATAGCATTCTCACATAAGTGTCTGTCACTCTCAGTTTGTGTGTGTTTGGATGCAAGTGCGTGTGTGCACATAGCTACAGTTGAAGTTGGAAGTTTAAATACATTTAAACTCAGTTTTTCATAATTCCTGACATTTCATCTTCGTAAAAATTCCCAGTCTTAGGTCAGTTAGGATCACCACTTTATTTTAAGAATGTGAAATGTCAGAATAATAGTAGAGAGAATGAATTATTTGAGCTTTTATTTCTTTCATCACATTCCCAGTGCGTCAGAAGTTTACATACACTCAATTAGGATTTGGTAGCCTTACCTTTTAAATTGTTTAACTTGGGTCAAATGTTTTGTGTAGCCCATTCCTCCTGACAGAGCTGGTGTAACTGAGTCAGGTTTGTAGGCATCCTTGCTCGCACACACTTTTTCAGTTCTGCCCACAAATTTTCTATAGGATTGAGGTCAGGGCTTTGTGATGGCCACTCCAATACCTTGACTTTGTTGTCCTTAAGCCATTTTGCCACAGCTTTGGAAGTATGCTTTGGGTCATTGTCCATTTGGAAGATCCATTTGCTACCAAGCTTTAACTTCCTGACCGATGTCTTGATGTTTCTTCAATATATCCACATAATTTTCCTGCCTCATGATGCCATCTATTTTGTATAGTGCACCAGTCCCTCCTGCAGCAAATCACCCCCAGAACATGATGCTGCCTTCCCCGCGCTTCACGGTTGGGATGGTGTTCTTCGGCTTGCAAGCCTTCCCCTTTTTCCTCCAAAGATAACGATGGTCATTATGGCCAAACAGTTCTATTTTTTGTTTCATCAGACAAGAGGACATTTGTCCAAAAAGTATGATCTTTGTTCCCATGTGCGGTTGCAAACCATAGTCTGCCTTTTTTTGTGTCGGTATTGGAGCAGTGGCTTCTTCCTTGCTGAGCGGCCTTTCAGGTTATGTCGATATAGGACCCGTTTTTACTGTGGATATAGATATTTTTGTGCCTGTTTCCTCCAGCATCTTCACAAGGTCCAACAAGCCTGTTGTTTTGGGACTGATTCGCACTTTTCGTACCTAAGTACGTTCATCTCTAGGAGACATCTCCTTCCTGAGTGGTATGATGTCTGTGTGGTCCCGTGGTGTTTATTATTGCGTACTATTGTTTGTACAGGTGAACGTGGTACCTTCAGGCGTTTGGAAATTGCTCCCAAGGATGAACCAGACTTGTGGAGGTCTCCAATTTTGTTCTGAGGTCTTGGCTGATTTGTTTTGATTTTCCCATGATGTCAAGCAAAAAGGCACTGTGTTTAAAGGTAGGGCTTGAAATACATCCACAGGTACACCTCCAATTGACTCAAATGATGTCAATGAGCCTATCGGAAGCTTCTAAAGCCGTGACATAATTTTCTGGAATTTTCCAAGCTGTTTAAAGGCACAGGTAACTTAGTGTATGTAAACTTCTGACCCACTGGAATTTCGATACAGTGAAATAATCTGTCTGCAAAAAAATTGTTGGAAAAATGACTTGTGTCATACACAAAGTAGATGTCCTAACCGACTTGCCAAATCTATAGTTTAAGACATTTGTGGAGTGGTTGAAAAATGAGTTTTATTGACTCCAACATACAGTGGGGAGAACAAGTGTTTGATACACTGACGATTTTGAAGGTTTTCCCACTTACAAAGCATGTAGAGGTCTGTAATTTTTATCATAGGTACACTTCAACTGTGAGAGATGGAATCTAAGACAAATATCCAGATAATCGCATTGTATGATTTGTATGTCATTCAATAAAATGAAAATTAATTACTTAAGTTTTTGATACATCAGAAAAGCCAAACGTAATATTTGGTACAGAAAACTTTGTTTGCAATTACAGAGATCATATGTTTGCAGACATATATTTGCAGACACTGCAGCAGGGATTTTGGCCCAATCCTCCATACAGACCTTCTCCAGATCCTTCATGTTTCTGGGCAATATGGACTTCCAAAGATTTTCTATTGGGTTCAGGTCTGGACATGGCTAGGCCACTCCAGGACCTTGAGATGCTTCTTATGGAGCCACTCCTTAGTTGCCCTGGCTGTGTGTTTTGGGTCGTTGTCATGCTGGAAGACCCAGCCACGACCCATCTTCAATGCGCTTGCTGAGGGAAGGAGGTTGTTGGCCAAGATCTTGCGATACATGGCCCCATCCATCCTCCCCTCAATACGGTGCAGTCGTCCTGTCCCCTTTGCAGAAAAGCATCCCCAAAGAATGATGTTTCCACCTCCATGTTTCACGGTTGGGATGGTGTTCTTGGGGTTGTACTCATCCTTCTTCTTCCTCCAAACACGGCGAGTGGAGTTTAGACCAAAAAGCTCTGTTTGTCTCATCAGACCACATGACCTTCTCCAATTCCTCCTCTGGATCATCCAGATGGTCATTGGAAAACTTCAGACGGGCCTGGAAATGCAATTGCTTGAGCAGGGGGACCTTGCGTGCGCTGCAGGATTTTAATCCATGACGGAGTAGTGTGTTACTAATGGTTTTCTTTGAGACTGTGGTCCCAGCTCTCTTCAGGGCATTGACCAGGTCCTGCCGTGTAGTTCTGGGCTGATCCCTCACCTTCCTCATGATCATTGATGCCCCACAAGGTAAGATCTTGCATGGAGCTCCAGACCGAGGGTGATTGACCGTCATCTTGAACTTCTTCCATTTTCTAATAATTGCGCCAACAGTTGTTGCCTTCTCACCAAGCTGCTTGCCTATTGTCCTGTAGCCCATCCCAGCCTTGTGCAGGTCTACAATTTTTTTCCTGATGTCCTTACACAGAGCTCTGGTCTTGTCTTTTATACAGGTAACGAGTTCAAACGGGTGCAGTTAATACAGGTAATGAGTGGAGAACAGGAGGGCTTCTTAAAGAAAAACTAAAAGGTATGTGAGAGCTGAAATTCTTACTGGTTGGTAGGTGATCAAATACTTATGTCATGCAATAAAATGCAAATTAATTACTTAAAAATCATATGTGATTTTCTGGATTTTTGTTTTAGATTCCGTCTCTCACAGTTGAAGTGTACCTATGATAAAAAAATTACAGACCTCTACATGCTTTGTAAGTAGGAAACACTGCCGATTTTGCAGGTTATCAAATACTTGTTCTCCCCACTGTAAGTGTATGTAAACTTCTGACTTCAACTGTATGTGTGCTCACATTTATGTCTAAGTTTGTTTGTGTGTAGGTATAGAAGGGGCATTCCTGTTTTGGACTGGTTGTGTAGCTGGCATCCTAACCCGCTATAATTAATCACCAGAGGATTAGAGTCCAGCCTCCGCCAGCTCTCCCCTCCTCTCAGCTCTACTAGGAGAGAACTTTCAGCTAGTCACACACGACTGCCCAGCCAAACGTACACAGGCACTGCAAAACACCCATCCACACTGCTGCACTAGTCCATCCTACAGCCCACATCCGTCTCTGCTAAGAGATGAGATGAGACAACAGCAGGCTATGTCTGGAAAATCCGGGGTTGGACTGAAAAAAAACATGTAACTAAAGTGCTATTCAGACAGGATTGTTTTTACTGGGGGAGGTCAGATAATGTAATTATGTGGATGAGCAAAAAAAAACATCCGTAGTTTAAGTCCTGGCCAAATCTGCCATGTTGGTAATTATTTTCATGGCAGGAGTGGAACAATTCTAGCCAGAAATAACCTACTGTTTTTGTGCAAACTCTATGCTCATATTTAATATGAATGGCCTAGTTTTATCAACTTTCACAAGATAGTACCGGAGGACAAGGCTGACGTTTTAGGTTTTCCTAACCAATTGTGATTAAAAAAATAATAATTCTTTACAACTTATTTAACTTATTTTGTACATAATGTTGCTGCTACCATCTCTTATGACCAAAATTAACTAATGGACATCAGAACTACGATTATTCACCACGGACTGGCAGAATCCTTTTTTTCCTTTAATGAGTCCGACAAGCTCGACGTGAATGATATACTGCTGTCCCGGGAACAGTCCCAGATCCCCATTATTTGCATGAAGAGAAGGCGGAGAAAAAGGGGCCAGAGGGCGGTCTGCCTTCTGAGAATTCGTAGGTGATAAAATAAACCCCCACATTCATCCATTCTGCTAGCAAATGTGCAACCTTAGGAAAATAAATTTGATGACCTACGCAGAAGATTAAACTACCATCGGGACATTCAAAAGTGTAATCTTATGCTTCATGGAGTCGTGGCTTAACGACAACATTATCAACATGCAGCTGCCTGGTTATACACTGTATCGGCAGGACAGAACAGTTGCGTCTGGTACGACAAGGGGTGGCAGACTATGTATTTTTGTAAATAACAGCTGCTGCACGAAATTTAAGGAAGTCTCGAAGGTTTTGATCGCCTGAGGTAGAGTATCTCATGTTAAGCTGTAGACCACACTATCTTCACTGACATTTTTCAATCTGTCCCTGTCAGAGTCTGTAATACCAACATGTTTTAAGCAGATCACCATAGTCCCTGTGCCCAAGAACACCAAGGCAACCTGCCTAAATGACTACTGACCCGTAGCACTCACATCTGTAGTCATGAAGTGCTTTGAAAGGCTGGTCATGACATCAACATCATTATCCCAGAAACCCTAGACCCACTCCAATTTGAATACCACCCTAACAGATCCACAGATGGTGCAATCTCTATTGCACTCCGCAGTGCCCTTTCACACCTGGACAGAAGGAACACCTATGTGAGAGTGCTATTCATTGACTACAGCTCAGCATTCAACCGCCATAATGCCCTCAAAGCTCATCACTAAGCTAAGGACCCTGGGACCTGGACTTGGTCCTGGACTTCCTGATGGGCCGCCCGCAGGTCGTAAGGGTAGGTAACAACACATCCGCAATGCTAATCCACAACAGAGGGGCCCCTCAGGGGTGCGTGCTCAGGACCCTCCTGTACTCCCTGTTCACTCATGACTGCAAGGGCAGGCACGACTCCAACACAATCATTAAGTTTGCAGATGACACAACAGGCCTGATCAACGACGAGACTGCCTATAGGGAGGAGATCAGAGACCTGGCCATGTGGTGTCAGGACAAGAACTTCTCCCTCAACATGATCAAGACAAAGGAGATTGTGGACTACATGAAAAAGAGGACTGTGCATGCCCCCATTCTCATTGACAAGGCTGTAGTGGAGCAGGTTTAGAGCTTCAAGTTCCTTGGTGTCCAACAAACTAACATGGTTCAAGCACACCAAGACCGTCATCAAGAGGGCATGAAAAAAACGTTTTCCCCCTCAGGAGACTGAAATGATTTGGCATGGGTCCTCAGATCCTGAAAAGGTTCTACAGCTGCACCATCGAGAATCCTAACTGGTTGCATCACTGCCTTGTATGGAAACTGCATGGCCTCCGACTGCAAGGCACTACAGAGGGCAGTGGGTACGACCCAGTTCATCACTGGGGCCAAGCTTCCTGCCATCCAGGACCTCTACACCAGGCGGTGTCAGAGGAAGGCCCTAAAAATTGTCAGACTCCAGCCACCCTAGTCATAAACTGTTCTCTCTGCTACCGCACGGTAAGCTGTACCCGGAGCGCCAAGTCTAGGTCCAAGAGGCTTCTAAACAGCTTCTAACCCCAACCCATAAGACTCCTGAACATCTAATCAAATGCCTACCCAGACTATTTGCATTGCCCCGCCCCCCCTTTTACACCATTGCTACACTCTGTTATCATCTATGCATAGTCCCTTTAATAACTCTACCCACATGTACATATTACCTCAACTAACCGGTGCCCCCACACATTGGCTCTGTACCGGCACCCCCCTGTGTATAGTCTTGCTATTGTTATTTTACTGCTGCTCTTTAATTACTTTTTACTTTTATTTCTTATTCTTACTCATATTTTTTAAAACCGCATTGTTGGTTAAGGGCTGGTAAGTCAGCATTTCACTGTAAGGTCTGTTGTATTTGACGCATGTGACATACGATTTGATTTGAATACTTGTGTTTATAGGCTACATTTTGTGCCAATTAATTGAACTTGAATTGCCAAATGTGTCAGTTTAATTAAATGTTCAATAAAAAAAGTATCGTGCCTAGGGTTATTTTAATGAAACTCTTGCTGTAGATGTAGGCAATAGATCACAATGCAGGGCATCCCCGATTCCCCGCTGAGCTAAACTTTTTCACTTTCTCATCCATAACGCATCTCAAGTTGATGTGGGGTGTGCTGTTCAGCAGCTCACATCAGCAGGATTGGGCAATAGTGTGTGATTAGAATGAGCCCCCTCGAGCATCCCATTGGTTCCTGCATAGACGCCCCCCCATCGAGCACGCCATCGTCATGCTTGTGTGACACTTGATATTCTGGATTTCTCCTGATTGTCTTTGCGATTTAAAATGTGGGTCAAAGGGGATCTAAAAATATTGTATGAGTTTTTCAGGGGCTAAGGACACTTTCTGCTGGTGTCCTAGCTAGCTAGCTACCTGTGTCGCTTCCTCCTGCTTTGTACCGGAGGCCTAGCTAGCTACCTGTGTCGCTCCCGCCTGCTTTGTACCGGAGGCCTAGCTAGCTACCTGTGTCGCTCCCGCCTGCTTTGTACCGGAGGCCTAGCTAGCTACCTGTGTCGCTCCCGCCTGCTTTGTACCGGAGGCCTAGCTAGCTACCTGTGTCGCTCCCGCCTGCTTTGTACCGGAGGCCTAGCTAGCTACCTGTGTCGCTCCTCCTGCTTTGTACCGGAGGCCTAGCTAGCTACCTGTGTCGCTCCCGCCTGCTTTGTACCGGAGGCCTAGCTAGCTACCTGTGTCGCTCCCGCCTGCTTTGTACCGGAGGCCTAGCTAGCTACCTGTGTCGCTCCCGCCTGCTTTGTACCGGAGGCCTAGCTAGCTACCTGTGTCGCTCCCGCCTGCTTTGTACCGGAGGCCTAGCTAGCTACCTGTGTCGCTTCCTCCTGCTTTGTACCGGAGGCCTAGCTAGCTTTACAGCCTAGCACAAGTTTTCAGAGTAGTTTATTATTGTCTTGACATGATGTTGAATATATTCATGCCTAGATTAACAAACTCCAGGTTTCGGTAATAAGATTCAACTGAATTACGGGGTAGTTTGGAAACTATTCCCGTGTGAATTGTTCTCTGGAATAATGCACATGCTGGTGTAATATTTACATAACCAATGTAGTAATTCTAGTCACTTCCGAATAGGGTTGAAGAGGATAAACAGACAAGCATTACAGTCATGTACCTGCTCGCTCATGTATATGTACTGTACATGCATAAACACAAACACACCGATCAGTATTGGGCGCAGGCAGGCATGGCTCCTCAGCTAACAATACCTGAACACCCTCTTTCCCGCCTTTCACCCCCCCTTTTCTCCATGTCTGGTTGTCAACAGGCAGGTCTAATAATGGTTTCACCATGGATCATTTCCCCAGCATCTGTCTCAACTCACATCAACTCGTCTGAAACCACAGCACATCCTCTACCACCTCCTCCTCTTTCCCCTCTCCTAGTTGTCTCACGCACACCTTCATACATTGCCTTCTTCTCCTCTCCCTCTCCTAGCCATCACAGCCACTGAGCGATTTCCTCTCATTGGGAGGCTCCTCAATGTCTCTCTCTCTGTGTCAAACGAGGCTCCTATTTAGGCTCATTAAATGTTTCCAAGAGAATAGGAAATCAATGGTCCATACCGGTGTGAGAACTTTTCTATTCATTTAATCTTCCCCTTTTTCTGTTTGCACATCTTTATCCTCTCTCTCTCTCGATTTATTTATTTCTAAATTGCCCTTTCTGCTACATGACTGACATTGGGGGAAGAGAAGGAGAGGTGGAGACGGTTGCTTTCAGAAGAGATCTCCCTCTCCCATGTGACAGGCACCATGGAGTGGAGCTGTCCAGCGTCTCATAGAAGACTATACCACTCTCCACACGATCACAAACAACGTCAACCGACTGTTCCAGCTCTGTTTTCAGAGTCTGTTGATGTGGGTTCGGACGTAAACTAAGTTTGGGAGGAACGTGAGGGAGGAAATTCATGATAATGTTTTTGGAAGAGGTAGAGGCCTTTATAATTTCAGAAAACACTCCCACACCCTGGTTGTATTCTCCAACAATTGTTTTTTCCCAACAATTGTTTACAGACAGATTATTTCACTTAAAGCACTGTATCACAATTCCAGTGGGTCAGAAGTTTTACATACACTAAGTTGACTGTGCCTTTTAAAAAGCTTGGGAGATTCCAGAAAATGATCTCGTGCCTTTTAGAAGCTTCTGATTGGCTAATTAACATAATTTGAGTCAATTGGAGGTGTACCTGTGGATGTATTTGAAGGCCTACCTTCAAACTCAGTGCATCTTTGCTTGACATCATGGGAAAATCAGAAGAAATCAGCCAAGACCTCAGAAAACAAATGTAGACCTCCATAAGTCTGGTTCATCCTTGGGTGCAATTTCCAAACGCCTGAAGGTACCACGTTCATCTGTACAAACAATTGTACGCAAGTATAAACACCATGGGACCACGCAGCCGTCATACCGCTCAGGAAGGAGACGCATTCTGTCTTCTAGAGATGAACGTACTTAAGTGCGAAAAGTGCTAATCAACCCCAGAACAACAGCAAAGGATCTTGTGAAGATGCTGGAGGAAACGGGCACAAAAGTATCTATATCCACAGTAAAACGAGTCCTATATGGACATAACCTAAAAGGCCGCTCAGCAAAGATGAAGCCACTGCTCCAATACCATCATAAAAAAAGACAGACTACGGTTTGCAACTGCACATGGGGACAAATATTGTACTTTTTGGAGAAATGCCCTCTGGTCTGATGAAATAAAAATAGAACTGTTTGGCCATAATGACCATTGTTATGTTTGGAGGAAAAAGGGCGAGGCTTGCAAGCCAAAGAACAGCATCCCAACCTTGAAGCACGGGGGTGGCAGTGTTTTGGCGGTGCTTTGCTGCAGGAGGGACTGGTGCACTATACAAAATAGATGGCAAAATGAGGCAGGATAATTACGTGGATAAATTGAAGCAACATCTCCAGACATCACTTGCTTGGTCGCAAGTGGGTCTTCCAAATGGACAATGACCCAAAGCATACTTCCAAAGTTGTGGCAAAATGGCTTAAGGACAACAAAGTCAAGGTTTTGGAGTAGCCATCACAAAGCCCTGACCTCAATTCTTTAGGAAAGTTGTGGGCAGAACTGAAAAAGCATGTGTGAGCAAGGAGGCCTACAAACCTGACTCAGTTACACCAGATCTGTCAGGAGGAATGGGCCAAAATTCACCCAACTTATTGTGGGAAGCTTGTGCAAGGCTACCCAAAACATTTGACCCAAGTTAAACAGTTTAAAGGCAATGCTACCAAATACTGAGTGTATGTAAACTTCTGACCCACTGGGAATGTGAGATTAATCATTCTCTCTACGATTATTCTGACATTTCACATTCTTAAAATACAGTGGTTATCCTAACTGACCTACAAGAGGGACTATTATTCGGATTAAATGCCAGGAATTGTGAAAAACTGAGTTTAAATGTATTTGTTTAAGATATGTAAATTCCCGACTTCAACTGTATATACAAAAATATGTGGACACACCTTCAAATTTGTGGATTTGGCAATTTTTATTTTATTTTTTACTCCGTTTATTAAGTTTTACACACACACACACACAAGACAACACAAAGTAATATAAATAATATACTCAACTAGAAAAAAATACAAATAGTACATTTAAAAACAAATTGCTTTAAAGATACCATACTTTAGACAAGTTAAACACACCTGGCAGGCTACAAAGGTTAAAGGGCAATCTATAGTATAGGGACAGAGCAAACACCTCACCATTGTTGCTGTAAACAATCAAGGGATAGGGGTGGAGAAATGCAACCACTCAGACAGTCATGGCCACAGACCGACCATCCACTGGACCAAAAATAAAACGTTTATAATGCTTTAAAATAAAGTGAACAAAATTTAAAAATAAAAACTAGGAAAAACAAGCTCACATTTTAGTCTCTGACCGGGCAAGATGAACAAGGCATCCGCAGGTCACAATCAATAAGCACATCAACCTTAACTCCCCCCTCCCAGAAAAAACACAAAGAAATGCTCATCCAACCCTTAAGTCACAGGGGGGTCAAATACATATTTTGGTATTAATAGGAATGCCATCAGAGGATGGACTGTTTAAAGTAAGACCGGAATGGAGCCCAAGCCTCAAACAGTTTGGGGTTCCCACGTGAATTTAATTAAATTTTTTCTAGTTTCAGAGAGGAGCACAACACATCTCTCACCCAATATTTATAAGATGGGGGAGCTGCCGTCTTCCAGTTCTGTAGTATTAGCTGTCTAGCTAAAAGAGTTGTAACAGTGTCCGACTGGATTCTTGACAGGGGGGTACCTATGGGCAGTACTCTAAAAAGGGCTGTAAGGGGAGACTGATCTATAACAGTGTCATATACAGTGAGGAGAACAAGTATTTGATACACTGCTGATTTTGCAGGTTTTCCTATTTACAAAGCATGTAGAGGTCTGTCATTTTTATCACAGGTACACTTCAACTGTGTGAGACGGAATCTAAAACAAAAATCCAGAAAATCACATCGTATGATTTTTAAGTAATTAATTTGCATTTTATTGCATGACATAAGTACACTGCTCAAAAAAATAAAGGGAACACTAAAATAACACATCCTAGATCTGAATGAATTAAATATTCTTATTAAATACTTTTTTCTTTACATAGCTGAATGTGCTGACAACAAAATCACACAAAAATTATCAATGGAAATCAAATTTATCAACCCATGGAGGTCTGGATTTGGAGTCACACTCAAAATTAAAGTGGAAAACCACACTACAGGCTGAACCAACTTTGATGTAATGTCCTTAAAACAAGTCAAAATGAGGCTCAGTAGTGTGTGTGGCCTCCACGTGCCTGTATGACATCCCTACAATGCCTGGGCATGCTCCTTATGAGGTGGGGGATGGTCTCCTGAGGGATCTCCTCCCAGACCTGGACTAAAGCATCCGCCAACTCTTGGACAGTCTGTGGTGCAACGTGGCGTTGGTGGATGGAGCGAGACATGATGTCCCAGATGTGCTCAATTGGATTCAGGTCTGGGGAACGGGCAGGCCAGTCCATTGCATCAATGCCTTCCTCTTGCAGGAACTGCTGACACACTCCAGCCACATGAGGTCTATCATTGTCTTGCATTAGGAGGAACCCAGGGCCAACCGCACCAGCATATGATCTGACAAGGGTTCTGAGGATCTCATCTCGGTACCTAATGGCAGTCAGGCTACCTCTGGCGAGCACATGGAGGGCTGTGCGGCCCCCAAAAGAAATGCCACCCCACACCCTGACTGACCCACCGCCAAACCGGTCATTCTGGAGGATGTTGCAGGCAGCAGAACGTTCTCCACGGCGTCTCCAGACTCTGTCACGTCTGTCACATGTTCTCAGTGTGAACCTGCTTTCATCTGTGAAGAGCACAGGGCACCAGTGGCGAATTTGCCAATCTTGGTGTTCTCTGGCAAATGCCAAACGTCCTGCACGGTGTTGGGCTCTAAGCACAACCCCCACCTGTGGACGTCGGGCCCTCATGGAGTCTGTTTCTAACCGTTTGAGCAGACATGCACATTTGTGACCTGCTGGAGGTCATTTTGCAAGGCTCTGGCAGTGCTCCTCCTGCTCCTCCTTGCACAAAGGCGGAGGTAGCGGTCCTGCTGCTGGCTTGTTGCCCTCCTACGGCCTCCTCCACGTCTCCTGATGTACTGGCCTGTCTCCTGGTAGCGCCTCCATGCTCTGGACACTACGCTGACAGACACAGCAAACCTTCTTGCCACAGCCTGCATTGATGTGCCATCTGTGATGAGCTGCACTACCTGAGCCCTTGTGTGGGTTGTAGACTCTATCTCATGCTACCACTAGAGTGTAAGCACCGCCAGCATTCAAAAGTGACCAAAACATCAGCCAGGAAGCATAGGAACTGAGGTGGTCTGTGGTCACCACCTGCAGAACCACTCCTTTATTGGGGGTGTCTTGCTAATTGCCTATAATTTCCACCTGTTGTCTATTCCATTTGCACAACAGCATGTGAAATTTATTGTCAATCAGTGTTGCTTCCTAAGTGGACAGTTTGATTTCGCAGAAGTGTGAATGACTTGGAGTTACATTGTGTTGTTTAAGTGTTCCCTTTTATTTTTTTGAGCAGTGTATTTGATCACCTACCAACCAGTAAGAATTCCGGCTCTCACAGACCTGTTCGTTTTTCTTTAAGAAGCCCTCCTGTTCTCCACTCATTACCTGTATTAACTGCACCTGTTTGAACTTGTTACCTGTATAAAAGACACCTGTTCACACACTAAATCAAACAGACTCCAAACTCTCCACAATGGCCAAGGCCAGAAAGGGTGTAAGGACATCAGGGTTACAATTGTAGACCTGCACAAGGCTGGGATGGGCTACAGGACAATAGGCAGGCAGCTTGGTGAGAAGGCAACAACTGTTGGCGCAATTATTAGAAAATGGAAGAAGTTCAAGATGACGGTCATTCACCCTCGGTCTGGGGCTCCATGCAAGATCTCACCTTGTGGGGCATCAATGATCATGAGGGAGGTGAGGGATCAGCCCAGAACTACATGGCAGGACCTGGTCAATGACCTGAAGAGAGCTGGGACCACAGTCTCAAAGAAAACCATTAGTAACACACTACACCGTCATGGATTAAAATCCTGCAGCGCACACAAGGTCCCCCTGGTTAAGCCAGCTCATGTCCAGGCCCGTCTGAAGTTTGCCAATGAGCATCTGGATAATCCAGAGGAGGAATGGGAGAAGGTCATGTGGTCTGATGAGACAAAAATAGAGCTTTTTGGTCTAAACTCCACTCGCCGTGTTTGGAGGAAGAAGGATGAGTACAACCCCAAGAACACCATCCCAACCGTGACGCGTGAAGGTGGAAACATCATTCTTTGGGATGCTTTTCTGCAAAGGGGACAGGACGACTGCACCGTATTGAGGTGAGGATGGATGGGGCCATGTATCGCGAGATCTTGGCCAACAACCTCCTTCCCTCAGTAAGAGCATTGACTATGGGACGTGGCTGGGTCTTCCAGCATGACAATGACCCAAAACACACAGCCAGGGCAACTAAGGAGTGGCTCCGTAAGCATCATCTCAAGGACCTGAAGTGGCCTAGCCAGTCTCCAGACCTGAACCCAATAGAAAATCTCTGGAGGGAGCTGAAAGTCCGTATTGCCCAGCGACAGCCCCGAAACCTGAAGGATCTGGAGAAGGTCTGTATGGAGGAGTGGGCCAAAATCCCTGCTGCAGTGTGTGCAAACCTGGTCAAGAACTACAGGAAACGTATGATCTCTGTAATTGCAAACAAAGGTTTCTGTACCAAATAATCAGTTCTGCTTTTCTGATGTATCAAATACTTATGTCATGCAATAACATGCAAATGAAAATCATATAATGTGATTTTCTGGATTTTTGTTTTAGATTCCTTCTCTCACAGTTGAAGTGTACCTATGAAAAAATTACAGACCTCTACATGCTTTGTAAGTAGGAAACACTGCTGATTTTGCAGGTTATCAAATACTTGTTCTGCCCACTGTATATCAGAGAAACATTTAAATATTAATTCCCAGAAACCTGACAGTTTGACAGCCCCAAAACATATGCAACATTGTGGCTGGTTCCATTTTTTACATCTGACACAGGTAGGATCAATATCAGAGAATATTCTTCCAAGTTTGGCCCCAGACCAGTGGATACGGTGAACCACCTTGAAATGAATGAGGCTGTGTCTAGTGCTAGAAGAGGATGAATGCACCCTGTGCAGCACAGATTCGTAGGTGTCTTCCCAAGTTCCTCCCCCAAATCCTTTTCCCATCGAGTCTTTAAATGCACCAAAGAAGGGTTCTGTAAGTCATGAATGATTGCATATACATCTGAAATTGTGCCCCTAGGAAGCTTGTTCAGCTCCAAGATGCTCTCTATAGCTGTATTCGCAGGCCTATGGGGAAATTCAGGTGTGTTAGCTCTGACAAAATTCCTAGTCTGGAGATAGCGGAAAAAGTGGGATTGGGGAGGCTGAACATTTCCTGTAACTGAGCAAAGAGGCAAATGTATCATCAAAGAATAATTGAGCTAGGGAGGAGAGGCCTAGTGAGTGCCAGATGCCAAAAGCTCCATCATTGAAAGATGGAGGAAATAAGATGTTCTGATTTGATTGGGCCTGAGAGAAAAGCCTCGGAGGCTAAAGGCTAAACGGAACTGATTCCAAATTTTAAGAGACTGCTTTACAATTGGGTTGACACACCTTGGGTTGACACACCTTTTGCCTAAGGGACACTGGGAGAGACGAGCACAACACAGAAGAAAGTGCAGCAGGTTTACACGATTCAGACTCCATCTGGACCCAGAGTGGTCTAGGGCCAGTAGGATCAGTCTGCAGCCAGTACAGAAGGGCTCTGAAATTTGCAGCCCAATAGTATGTCTGAAAATTTGGTAAAGCTAAACCCCCCAATGACTTAGGCTTCTGTAAATGTTTTCTACCAATCTGTGGTTCCTTGCCATCCCAAATAAAATGCATGAATGTTTGATCCAGTGAAAAAAAAAAAGATTTTGGAATAAAAGTGGGTAAACATTGAAATAAATATAAACATTTGGGCAACACACTCATTTTAATGACATTAGTCCTTCCGATAACAGAAAGAGGTAACAAATTCCAATAAGTAAAAGATTGTTTCAAACTGCCTGCTAGAGCAACAAGTTTTCCTGAAACAAATTTGAATATTTCCTTGTCACTTTAACTCCCAAATAGGTGAATTGATCCCGGACAATCCTAAACTGAGAACTTGTAAAAGAGCACTTTATAGCAGCCTTGTTTACAGGGAAAAGCTCACTCTTGCCTAGATTCAGCTTGTACCCTGAGATTGATCCAAACGCTTTAAGAAAAGATAAGGCATGTGGCAATGAGGTATCAGGGTTAGAGGTAAACAAAAGGAGGTTGTCAGCATATAGCGAGACCTTCTGCTCTAAGCCCATCCTGATTATTCCTTGAATGGCATCATTAGAGCGTAGTGCAATGGCCAGAGGCTCGATTGCCAAAGAAAACAACAAGGGAGAGAGTGGACAACTCTGTCTGGATCCACAGTGCAAGGGAAAATAGTCAGAGGACAAGTTGTTAGTCCGTACCAAAGCCATGGGGGAAAAATAAATCATCTTTATCCACGCAATGAATTTGGGGCCAAAGCCAAATCTATAAAGGGCAGCTGTTAGGTAATCCCACTCAACGCGGTCAAACGCTTTTTCCGCATCAAGTGAGACCACCACCTCCGGGAAGTACAGTATATTCATAAGGCGCCTAATATTGAAAAACAAATGCCTATTTCTCACAAAGCCAGTCTGGTCAGAGTGTATTACTTGGTGCAGCGAGCCTTCCATACGGATGGCTAAAAGCTTGGCTAGGATTTTGTAATCACAGTTTAAAAGCGAGATTGGGCGATAGGATCCACATTCCAGGGGGTCTTTGTTTTTCTTTAATAGTAATGAAATTGAAGCCTGATAAAGACTAGGCGGTAGCTTTGAAGTATTAAGGCACTCTGCAAATAGTCGAGACAAGAATGGGCAAAGCAGACCAGAAAACGTCCTGTAAAATTCAGTTGGAAAACCGCCTGGACCTGGTGATTTACCACTTTTCATTGCGGACACTGCTGTTGCAATCTCCTCAGGTGTAAATTCTTCTTCTAGACAGTCATGGGAGTCTTTATCAATTGAAGGCATATTCAAGCCATTAAAAAAGGAATCAATCAGCAAAGGTTCCTGAGGGGATTCAGAGGTGTATAGCGCAGAGTAAACATGTTTGAATTGATCATTGATCTCTTTATGTATAACTGTGGTGGCACCAGGGGTCCTTATTTGTGGGATTAAATGTGTGGCCTCAGATTTACGGATCTGATGTGCAAGGAGTTTACTGGCCTTGTTCATACACTCTGTATTGAGCTTACAAGAGTAACTGTTCAGCTTGCCTGGTAGAAAGCTCATCAAATTCAGATTGGAGTAGTTGGCGCTCTTTATGCAGATCAGAGGAAGGATCCGTAGCATGCTTCTCATCCAATATGGCTATGGACTCGCTCAGGTCCCGAAGTCGCTGAGAGCGAACTCTGTTTTTGGTTGGCTGTATAAGATATAATTTGGCCACGTAGGTAGGCTTTGAGAGACTCCCATATGGTAGAGCAGGACATACCTGGTGTTGAATTAGTTTCTAGGAATAAGGTGATTTCAGAAGAAATTAAATTGACAAGACTCCTTATCTGTGAGTAAAATGGGGTTAAGACGCCATTGATAACACATAGGGGGTCACTGGGGAAACTGTAGGTCAAGCACTAATGGTGAATGGTCAGAAATAACAATACTCTCGTAAGTACACTGCCGAAGGTTAGGCAGAAGTTTTTTATCTAAAAAGAAGTAATCAATCCGGGAGTATGTTTGATGAACATGAGAATAAAAGGAATACTGTCTATCTGTAGGATGTAGGAAACGCCAGGCCTCAAACATAGCATATTTCTGAAGAAAGGATTGAATAAGTAGGGCACATTTAGATGGGCCTGTAGTTCTTTGTGAGGACTTGTCAAGAACTGGGGACATTTTACAGTTGAAATCTCCCCCTAAAATCAACAAATGAGAATCTAAATTGGGTATAGCAGACAAAAGGGAAGAAATTAAACTTGTGTAACACTAGCCAAAACAAGAGGGGTAGAAAACCGTTTACCGGTTACTATGAAGTATTGTCTCTTAGGATCAGCAATAACCTCAGAAGCTACAAAGGGAGTAGCTTTATCAACCAAAATGGCAGCACCTCTTGATTTACTATGAAAGTTAGAGTAGAACACTTAACCGACCCAGTCCTTACGCATCCTAAAATGCTCACCAGTCCTCAAGTGAGTCTCTTGTAGAAATGCAACATTTGCATTCAAACCCTTTAAGTGTGTCAACACCCTCTTACGCTTCACTGGGTTATTAACACCTTTGATATTCCACAAAATGTACTCGATCGCATTATTTCGTCCCCTCTGGGCATTCCCGTTATACAACCCTGTCATTAGAGCATAGAATGGAAAAGCAATGAGCACACAAAAACCCCAGAATAACTTGTCTCAGAGTAATAATGTATGGTGGTAGATGTTTGGAAAAAGTACCAAAAAAACTAAGAAGACAGAATGACAACATTTAGAACTGAACAATTCAACCTCCCCCCACCCCCTCCCCCCATCCCAGACAGTACCTCCCCAAACGAGGTACAAGCCTAAATAGAACATGTTCTCTTAGCACAGTATGAGAGTGCGGTCTTAAACCTAAACACACAGTCCCGCTCTTTAAAGTCGTGTTTTGTTAGTGGATCAAATAGCAAAAAGAGATTTTTTAAAATAATTTTTTATAAAAAAATAAGTGAATCCCTTGTACAAACGAAATTACAAAAGCACCACTTGTATATAATTTATATTCCCAGTCTTATAACAGGCATTGAGAGAGAAAATAAATAAAAATGTATAAAGGCTCTTAGCCAAAAAGCTAATTTGAAGTAAGGAAATCGTATTAAGACAAAAAAATAGAAAATAATAGTTGACGCTGAGACCGCTTACAACCAAGACCAAAAAACTATGTGTGCGCAACGTTGAACGTTTGCTGGGCATAAATGACGCTCTAAACTTTTAAAATTGAAGTGGAGACTCCAAAAAACGTGTAGCCTCAGGAAACATTTACTGCTAACTGGGTCAATGCAAACGGATGCAGTAAACAAATAACCAAAAATATTTTGAGTCACTGAGACACTAAGTAAACAAACTGAATAGGTGAGCGAGACAGCCTAGAAACACAGGAGTTAAGTAAAACCTTAATACAATGAAATTAAAATGACTGAATGCTTGTAAGGCAAGCACACTAGATGATCAAAACATTAGATCACATCAAATCAGCCTGAATGGGTCGCCAACTCCCCAACTATACAAGACTAGCATGTTATAACTAAACATAATTGTACCACAGGTGGGTTACTTACTATCCGTTCGCAAGCAACAGTTGCTGAACTGTGAGCAAGTTCAAGACTTCTTGATGTGACGTTGAATGTGAGCCATAGCCTCATCCGGAGACTCAAATGTGTAGTCTTTACCATCATGAGAGAGCCATAAACAGGCCGGGAATCGCAGTCTATACTTCACACCTGGATGGTCCCGAAGTAGTATTTTGGCCTGTCCGAAAGCTGCACGCTGCCTGGAAACAGTGGGGGCGTAGTCCTGGTAGATGGAGAAGAGAGAAATCCGCAGCTAGGCGTTTCACGTCAGCCTCCAGGGATGTAGTTAAGTCGGAGACATTGGTAGCGGAGGTCTTCAGTGCTGCAATCGTTGTAGTGTGCAACTCTGTTGTTGTTTTGAGTGATGTGATTGCTGGCAACGTCTCGTTCTGCAGGATGGTTAGATCTGCTTTTAAAGTATCAGAAACCTCAATTGTAGCAATTGTAGCAACCACCTCCGTTTTCATTTCAACTATCTCAGAGTGTAGTAGTTTGATGGCCTCGAATGTTCATTTCAGCGCCGCCTGGCCAAGCCGCACCCCCGGGTAAAGTGAGTCCCCGGGCCCTCAGACTCAGGAGAGGGCGGTGATGAGATAGGGTCTTGTATGCCAGGTTTTCTAAAAGTCATGCTTTTAGCCTTATGTTTTGTCGACATGCTGACATTCGGAAGCAAACTAGTCTGGGTTTTTATGGAAAGGGATCACCAAACTAATATTTGAAAATAAATACGATTCTGCTGCAAAATTCACAAACTTTAAGAATACCACAGGAGCAAACGGAAAACACCTCAGTCGCACATGGCGCACATCCCTCCAATTCCATTTGAACCTGGATTTGGCTCTTTCAACAGCACCCGTTGCTGACAGGTGTATAAAATCGAGCACACAACCATGAAATCTCCATAGACAAACATTGGGCAGTGGAATGGCCTTACTGAAGAGCTCAGTGGCTTTCAACGTGGCACCGTTATAGGACGCCACCTTGCCAACAAGTCAGTTTGTCAAATTTCTGCCCTGTTAGAGCTGCCCCTCTCAACTGTAAGTGCTGTTACTGTGAAGTGGAAACATTTAGGAGCAACAACAGCTCAGCCGGGATGTGGTAGGCCACACAAGCTCACAAAACGAGACCACTGCGTGCTGAACACTCACTACCGAGTTCCAAACTGCCTCTAGAAGCAACGTCAACACGCCAGCACAATAACTGTTCATTGGGAGTTTCATGAAATGGGTTTCCATGGCCCAGCAGCCGCATAAAAGTCTAATATCACCATGTGCAATGCCAAGGGTCAACTGGAGTGGTGTATAAGGTTGCCTGCATTGGATTCTGGAGCAGTGGAAATGCGTTTTCTGGAGTGATGCTACCTGCCTGAAATGCATAGTGCCAACTGTAACGTTTGGTGGAGGAGGAATAATGGTCTGGGGCTGTTTTTTATGGTTTGGGCTAGGCCCCTTAGTTCCAGTAAAGGGAAATCTTAATGCCACAGCATACAATTATAGATGATTCTGGGCTTCCAACTTTGTGGCAACAGTTTGGGGAAGGCCCTTTCCTGTTTCAGCATGACAATGCCCCCGTGCACAAAGCGAGAGATCGGTGTGGAAGAACTTGTCTGGCCTACACAGAGCCCTGACATCAACCCCATCGAACACCTTTGGGATGAATTGGAACGCCGCCTGCAAGTCAGGCCTAATCGCCCAACATCAGTGCCCGACCTCACTAATGTTCTTGTGGCTGAATGGAAGCAAATCCCAGCAGCAATGTTCCAACATCTTGTGGAAAGCCTTACCAGACGAGTGGAGGCTGTTATAGCAGCAAAGGGGGTACCAACATATTAATGCCCATGATCGATTGATCTATCTATCTGTCTGTCTATATATCTCCCTCTCTATCGATCTCCCTCACTATCTTTCTCCCATCTGCCCTCTCTGTCTCTTAATTGTCAGAGGTTGAATTATGCAGTGCTGTGTGTGTCAGTCTGTGTGTAGAGCAAATCAAAACCAGAAACACACCTACACCACAGACCAGGGTACAGCCAACACAATTTTCTATGTTGCTTGTGTGTGACTGGCTGTCTTACTGCTGTCCCAAACCAGGCCCTTTTCTCGCTCTCTCTCAATAAACATAAATATGGGTTGTATTTACAATGGTGTTTGTTCTTCACTGGTTGCCCTTTTGTGGCAACAGGTCACAAATTGTTCTGCTGTGATGGCACACTCTAGTATTTCACCCAGTAGATATGGGAGTTGATCAAAATTGGTTTTGTTTTCACATTCTTTGGATCTGTGTAATCTGAGGGAAATATGTGTCTCTTATGGTCATACATTTGGCAGGAGGTTAGGGAGTGCATCTCAGTTTCCACCTCATTTTGTGGGCAGTGTGCACATAGGCAGACCTGGCTCTTTAGAGAAGACAGGCTATGGCGGCCTTTCTCAATAGCAAGGCTATGCTCATTGAGTTTAAATATAGTCAAAGCTTTCCTTAAGTTTGGGTCAGTCACAGTGGTCAGGTATTCTGCCACTGTGTAC
>NC_056429.1:17020973-17068473 GCF_018296145.1 Oncorhynchus tshawytscha
GACCACCGAAGCAACACAGTACATTGTGTTTGCTGTACCCCGGGTGGGCTGTATAGTCTGGTGTGTTTCTGGTTTTGATCTGCTCTACAACACATACCTCAGCTCTGCGGGGGATGGAGGGATTTAGGATAAAAAAAGAACAGAGTAGAAATCTCACTTCTCACACACCAGTCAGTCTTCCCTTCCTCTCCCTGTCTCTAGTGAGGTGTGTGTGTGTGTGAGGGGGGGGTGGGTGGTGTGTGTGTCAGTGAGGGCTGCTTCTTTGTATGTTAATTGTGTGGATGGCGGCCACCACCACACCTGTTGCTGTCAGTAAGGCAGCCAGGCAGTGGGAGGGAGAGAGAGTCTATGCCCCCTGGTAGCCCCTGCTGGGAGTCTAACCCCACTGGGGATGGGAGAGACAGGGAGAGGCTGGTGGGTGTGTGTTTATTCGTGTCTGAGGGGTGTGTGTGTGGGTCTGGTGTGGCCCATGTGTGTTGACAGTGAGCTCTCCCTTCTGCCCACCCTGCACTGAGCCAGGGTGCTTAATGAAGCTGGGGTCAGTGGCATGTGTGCGGCTAATTGGCCATGTTTGCCCAAGGCTCTGGCTGCCTGTGAGTGAAGCGTCCAGCGAGGGCCCAGTTTGCTGCAGCACCCTTTACTCTGTTCCGTTCCAGAGGACAGCACCTCTCCTCTGTCTGCCTGCCTCTCTCTAGTGAGCTCAGCTCAGAGACTTAGAAGCCCACCCTATTTTCTCTCTCTCATTACCTCTTACTCTCTCATTACCTCTTACTTTCACAAAATGTGTCACTAGCTCCAGTATGCCTTATTAGTGAACTCTGTCTATACGTCTCTCTCACACATGTCCCTTTATGTTCACTCTTTTACCCTTTATTTCTCTCCTTCCTCTCATTCCTTAGACTTTTTCACTTTCTTGCTCAAATCACCCATCACATTCTCTCTTCCCCCTCACTTGCTACGGTGCGATTTGGGCAATTTTCCATGGTCCTGCTGGACAGTGTCCAGGACAAACCAACTTCCAGCACGGAGGGAGTAAAGGAGGGAGGGATGGAGAGAGGGGGATACATAGAAGATAGGGGGTGCTATAATTAGCTGAGCCTCCTCTCGCTCCTCGTTAAGGCAGTAATGGCTCCCATTGTTTGTCTGATAAGCAGCAACATAGAGCTGAGGATACAGCCTCAGGGGATGGTAGAGTGAAATGGGCCACCACCTACGGTCCTAGACTGTTGTACCTGGGATACAGTGGTTGGATACACAACCTCACCGTCGCTAGCTTAGCCCACACAACACACCAATGAGTGCCTTTCTCTCGTGGGAACTGTGAGAAGCATATTGTGATAAAATGGGGCGGCAGGGGAGCCTAGTGGTTAGAGAGTTGGACTAGTTAAATAAAGGTAAAATAAAATGTAAAAATAACGGAATCACGGTCTAATTATCAATCCTATCCTGTTGTCAGCCAAATAACGGTCTCATTAGGCTGACAACTCTTGGCCAGCAGTCGGAAAAGTAGTATCAGTTAACTGTAAACTGTAATCTCGTCAAACCAATAAAGCGTTCTCTAATGAATGATTTAATGTTTCATAGCCAATCAAACAGTATTTGTCACATGCACCGAATACACCGAATTACTGTGAAATGCTTACTTACAAGCCCCTTAACCAACAATGCAGTAAAATAAATAGAGTTGAGAAAATGTACAGCCAATAGAATGTTATATATATATTGGGGATACAACCTTCCCAGCTCTACATATTTTGCTGTGAAGAGACAGTCATTAGATTATTTATTTTGGTATTGTCCATATGTAGCTTGTTTTTGGTCACATGTCCAGGAATGGCTGAAGAATTGCAACATTTACCTGGAGCTAACGCTGCAGATAGCAATACATGGGGATCTGAAAAGTCATAGTCAATCGATCAATGATATAATAATACTTTTAGCAAAAATGTTTCTTTAACTTACAATCTGTAGAAACAATGAGAATAGAAAGGTTCAGAGCTTTTGTGAAGCATCACAGCACAGTTCAAAAATATATGGGAAAAATAAATCCAATACGGATGCAGTTGAATGCAGCTGAAGGGTGGGACTAAAGATAAATGTAAAATATACTGTGTCTGTAAAGTATATAGGTTTGTAAGTTTTGTGAAACAGCACAGTAAAAAATTTATCAAACTGGATGGAAGGGTAGAGGAAGGACAGTACTAAAAACAAAGTATATAACAAAATATAACTATTGTCAAATAGATTGTCTCTAAAATGTATATAGTGTGTTGTAAGTTGGAAAGGGAAGCCTAAGTGGTGGTGTTCAATAAGTTTACTCCAATTTGGGTAGGGGTGGTAGGGTTAGCAGAAAATAAAAAGTGTATGTATAGTATACTCATTCCATGGTTTTTCTTTGTACTACTTTCTACATTGTAGAAAGTATATAGTGTAGACATAAAAACTATGAAAGAACATATGTAGACATATCAAATAAAAAATGTAATAAATTGTTTATTTCTCATACATACATATAAATGTGTATATATATGTACACAACCGGTCAAACGTTTTAGAACACCTAATCATTTAAGGGTTTTTCTTTATTTTATTACTACTATTTTTACTAAAAATAAAGAAACTATTTAATGAGTAGGTTTTTCCAAACCTTTGACTGGTACTAATATACAGTGGGGCAAAAAAGTATTTAGTCAGCCACCAATTGTGCAAGTTCTCCCACTTAAATAGATGAGAGGCCTGTAATTTTCATCATAGTCAAACAAAATTAGGGGAAAAAATTCCAGAAAATCACATTGTAGGATTTTTTTAATGAATTTATTTGCAAATTATGGTGGAAAATAAGTATTTGGTCAATAACAAAAGTTTATCTCAATACTTTGTTATATACCCTTTGTTGGCAATGACAGAGGTCAAACGTTTTCTGTAAGTCTTCACAAGGTTTTCACACACTGTTGCTGGTATTTTGGCCCATTCCTCCATGCAGATCTCCTCTAGAGCAGTGATGTTTTGGGGCTGTTGCTGGGCAACACGGACTTTCAACTCCCTCCAAAGATTTTCTATGGGGTTGAGATCTGGAGACTGGCTAGGCCACTCCAGGACCTTGAAATGCTTCTTACATAGCCACTCCTTCGTTGCCCGAGCGGTGTGTTTGGGATCATTGTCATGCTGAAAGACCCAGCCACGTTTCATCTTCAATGCCCTTGCTGATGGAAGGAGGTTTTCACTCAAAATCTCACGATACATGGCCCCATTCATTCTTTCCTTTACACGGATCAATCGTCCTGGTCCCTTTGCAGAAAAACAGCCCCAAAGCATGATGTTTCCACCCCCATGCTTCACAGTAGGTATGGTGTTCTTTGGATGCAACTCAGCATTCTTTTTTATCAAAAAGTTCTATTTTGGTTTCATCTGACCATATGACATTCTCCCAATCTTCTTCTTGATCATCCAAATGCTCTCTAGCAAACTTCAGACGGGCCTGGACATGTACTGGCTTAAGCAGGGGGACACGTCTGGCAATGCAGGATTTGAGTCCCTGGCGGCGTAGTGTGTTACTGATGGTAGGCTTTGTTACTTTGGTCCCAGCTCTCTGCAGGTCATTCACTAGGTCCCCCCGTGTGGTTCTGGGATTTTTGCTCACCGTTCTTGTGATCATTTTGACCCCACGGGGTGAGATCTTGCGTGGAGCCCCAGATCGAGGGAGATTATCAGTGGTCTTGTATGTCTTCCATTTCCTAATAATTGCTCCCACAGTTGATTTCAAACTTCAAACCAAGCTGCTTACCTATTGCAGATTCAGTCTTCCCAGCCTGGTGCAGGTCTACAATTTGGTTTCTGGTGTCCTTTGACAGATCTTTGGTCTTGGCCATAGTGATGTTTGGAGTGTGACTGTTTGAGGTTGTGGACAGGTGTCTTTTATACTGATACCAAGTTCAAACAGGTGCCATTAATACAGGTAACGAGTGGAGGACAGAGGAGCCTCTTAACTTCTTGGATATAGGGGGCGCTCTTTTAATTTATGGATAATAAAACGTTCCCATTTTAAACAAGATATTTTGTCACGAAAAGATGTT
The DNA here is from genome assembly GCF_018296145.1 of Oncorhynchus tshawytscha. NCBI lineage: Eukaryota > Metazoa > Chordata > Actinopteri > Salmoniformes > Salmonidae > Oncorhynchus > Oncorhynchus tshawytscha. Next base: position 17,025,047 of record NC_056429.1, read on the forward strand.
GTCTGTGAGTGCCACAGAACTAATGCTACAGGCGAAACCAAGATGAAATTTCATACAGGAAGTGCCCCAGATTTTGAATGCGCTGTGTTCCAATGTCTCCTTATATGGCTGTGTATGGGTCACGAATGAGCTTAGACTTTCCGTTGTTTCCCCAAGGTGTCGACAGCATTGTGACGTATTTGTATTTGTTGGCAAATCATTGGAAGATTGACCTTAAGAGACTACATCTACCAGATGGCCGCTTGGTGTCCTCCGTTGCAATTCTTGCGTAATCTCCAGCTGCGTGTATTTTTTGTTTGCTTCGAGGAGAAACAGCTGCCACGAATGATTTATCATCGAATAGAAATGTGAAAAACACCTTGAGGATTGATTCTAAACAACGTTTGCCATGTTTCTGTCGATATTATGGAGTTAATTTGGTAAAAAGTTTGGCGTTGTAGAGACTGCATTTTCTGATTTTTTTTCTTAGCCAAACGTGATGAACAAAACGAAGCGATTTCTCCTACACAAATAATCTTTTTGGAAAAAATGAACATTTGCTATCTAACTGAGGGTCTCCTCATTGAAAACATCCGAAGTTCTTCAAAGGTAAATGATTTTATTTAAATGCTTTTCTTGTTTTTGTGAAAATGTTGCCTGCTGAATGCTAGGCTTAATGCTATGCTAGCTATCAATACTCTTACACAAATGCTTGTGTAGCTATGGTTGAAAAGCATATTTTGAAAATCTGAGATGACAGTGTTGTTAACAAAAGTCTAAGCTTGTGAGTGAATATATTTCTTTCATTTCATTTGCGATTTTCATGAATAGTTAACGTTGCGTTATGGTAATGAGCTTGAGGCTATAATTACGCTCCCGGATACGGGATTGCTCGACGCAAGAAGTTAAAGAAGAAGTTACAGGTCTGTGAGAGCCAGAAATGTTGCTTGTTTGTAGGTGACCAAATACTTATTTTCCACCATAATTTGCAAATAAATTCATTAAAACTCCTACAATGTGATTGCTGGATTCTCTAATTTTGTCTATGATGAAAATTACAGGCCTCGTCTTTTTAAGTGGGAGAACTTGCACAATTGGTGGCTGACTAAATACTTTTTTGCCCCACTGTACGTACATACATACATACATACATACACACAGTTAAAGTCGGATGTTTACATACACCCTAGTCAAATACATTTAAACTCAGTTTTTCACAATTCCAAACATTTCATCTGAGTAAAAATTACCAGTCTTAGTCAGTTAGGATCACCACTTTATTTTAAGAATGTGAAATGTCAGAATAATAGTTGAGAGAATTATTTATTTCAGCTTTTATTTCTAACATCACATTCCCAGTGAGTCAGACGTTTACATACACTCAAATAGTATTGGGTAGCATTGCCTTTAAATTGTTTAACTTGAGTCAAATGTTTTGGGTAACCTTCCCCAAGCTTCCCACAATAAGTTGGGTGAATTTTGGCCCATTCCTCCTGACAGAGCTGGTGTAACTGAGTCAGGTTTTGTAGGCCTCCTTGCTCACACAAACGTTTTCAGTTCTGCCCACACATTTTCTATAGGATAGAGGTCAGGGCTTTGTGATGGCCACTCCAATACCTTGACTTTGTTGTCCTTAACCTCTCTGGTACAAGGTCCCACCTCGACAACAGCCAGTGAAAATGCAGGGCACCAAATTCAAAACAACAGAAATCCCATAATTAAAATTCCTCAAACATACAAGTTTTATACACCATTTTAAAGATAAACTTCTTGTAAATCCAACCACAGTGTCTGATTTCAAAAAGGCTTTACTGCAAAAGCACAGCATGCGATTATGTTAGGTCGGCACCTAGTCACAGAAAACCATACATCCATTTTCCAGCCAAGGAGAGGGCTCACAAAAGTCAGAAATAGCGATTAAATTGATCACTAACCTTTGATCTTCATCAGATGGCACTCATAGGACTTAATGTTACCCAATATATGTATGTTTTGTTCGATAAAGTTCATATTTATATCCCAAAATCTCAGTTTACATTGGTGCATTATGTTCAGAAATGCATTGTTTCAAACAAACATCCGGTGAAAGTGCAGAGAGCCACATCAAATTATAGAAATACTCATCATAAACATTGATAAATGATACAAGTGTTAAACATACAAATAAAGAAACTTCTCCTTAATGTAACCGCTGTGTCAGATTTCAGAAAGGCTTTACGGCAAAAGCACACTTTGCGATTATGTTAGGTCAGCACCTAGCCACAGAAACCCATACAGCCATTTTCCAGCCAAGGAGAGGGCTCACAAAAGTCAGAAATAGCATTAAAATTAATCACTTACCTTTGATGATCTTCATCTGGTGGCACTCCCAGGTCTCCATGTAAGACAATAAATGTTTGTTTGTTTTGTTCGATAATGTCCCTCTTTATGACCAAAAACCTCCTTTTTGTTTGCGTGTTTTGTCCAGTAATCCGAATGCTCAAGGCGCGTACACTAAGTCCAGGCGAAAAGTTTTTTTAAAGTACAATAAAAGTTAGTAGAAACATGCCAAGTGATGTTTAAAATCAATCCTCCGGTTGTTAATATATTGTTAACGGACAAAAGCTTCGTCAATAGAAAAAGAGAAACAAGAAAGGAACATTCCCGATCAGGCAAATGGCTGATGTCTGGAAATTTCCACTGGCCACTTATTGAAAGTGCTGTATCTCCCTCATTTTTCAGAGTAAAAGCCTGAAACAATGCCTAAAGACTGGCCACATGTAGAACAAGCCACAGAGCTCGTGAACTCGTGGATAGGCTTTCAATGGAAAAACAGCCTTTCAAAATAATAGTACTTTCTGGTTGGATTATACTCTGGTTTTTGCCTGCCATACATGTTCTGTTATACTCAGACATTATTTTAACAGTTTTGGAAACGTTAGTGTGTTTTCTATCCAAATCTACTAATTATATGCATATCCTATCTTCTGGCCTGAGTAGCAGGCAGTTTAATTTGGGCACGCTTTTCATCCAAAATTCCAAATTCTGCCCCGTACCCTAGTGAAGTTAAGCCATTTTGCCACAACTTTGAAATATGTTTGGGGTCATTGTCCATTAGGAAGACCCATTTGCGACCAAGCTTTAACTTCCTGACTGATGTCTTGAGATGTTACTTCAATATATCCACATAATTGTCCTTCCTCATGATGTCATCTATTTTGTGAAGTGCACCAGTCCCTCCTGCAGCAAAGCACCCCCACAAAATCATGCTGCCACCCCCGTGCTTCACGGTTGGGATGGTTTTCTTCAGCTTGCAAGCCTCCCCCTTTTTCCTCCAAACATAACGATGGTCATTATGGCCAAGCAGTTCTATTTTTGTTTCATCAGACCAGAGGACATTTCTCCAAAAAGTACAATCTTTGTCCCTATGTGCGGTTGCAAACCATAGTCTGTTTTTTTTAATGGCGGTTTTGGAGCAGTGGCTTCTTCCTTGCTGAGCGGCCTTTCAGGTTATGTTGATATAGGACTCGTTTTACTGTGGATATAGATACTTTTGTACCTGTTTCCTCCAGCATCTTCACAGGGTCCTTTGCTGTTGTTCTGGGATTGATTTGCACTTTTCGCACCTAAGTACGTTCATCTCTAGGAGACAGAATGCGTCTCCTTCCTGAGCGGTATGACGGCTGCGTGGTCCCATGGTGGTTATACTTGCGTACTATTGTTTGTATAGATGAATGTGCTACCTTCAGGCGTTTGTAAATTGCTCACAAGGATGAGCCAGACTTGTGTAGGTCAACATTTTTTTTCTGAGGTCTTGGCTGATTTCTTTTGATTTTCCCATGATGCCAAGCAAAGAGGCATTGAGTTTGAAGGTTGGCCTTGAAATACATCCACAGGTACACCTCCAATTGACTCAAATGATGTCAATTAGCCCAACAGAAGCTTCCAAAGCCATGCCATAATTTTCTGGAATTTCCCAAGCTGTTTAAAGGCACAGTCAACTTAGTGTATGTAAACTTCTGACCCAATGGAATTGTGATACACTGAATAAGTGAAATATCTCTCTACACAATTGTTGGAAAAATGACTTGTGTCATGCACAAAGTAGATGTCCTAACTGACTTGCCAAAACCATAGTTTTTTTACAAGAAATTTGTGGAGTTGTTGAAAACAAGTTTTAATGAATCCAACTTAAGTGTATGTAAACCTCCGACTTCAACTGTGTGTGTGTGTGTGTGTGTGTATATGTATATATATATGTGTATATATATATATGTATATATATATGTGTATATATATATATATATATATGTATATGTGTATATATATATATGTGTATATGTGTGTATATATACACACATGCATGCATACATACATACAGTGCCTTGCGAAAGTATTCGGCCCCCTTGAACTTTGCGACCTTTTGCCACATTTCAGGCTTCAAACATAAAGATATAAAACTGTATTTTTTTTGTGAAGAATCAACAACAAGTGGGACACAATCATGAAGTGGAACGACATTTATTGGATATTTCAAACTCTTTTAACAAATCAAAAACTGAAAAATTGGGCGTGCAAAATTATTCAGCCCCCTTAAGTTAATACTTTGTAGCGCCACCTTTTGCTGCGATTACAGCTGTAAGTTGCTTGGGGTATGTCTCTATCAGTTTTGCACATCGAGAGTCTGAAATGTTTTCCCATTCCTCCTTGCAAAACAGCTCGAGCTCAGTGAGGTTGGGTGGAGAGCATTTGTGAACAGCAGTTTTCAGTTCTTTCCACAGATTCTCGATTGGATTCAGGTCTGGACTTTGACTTGGCCATTCTAACACCTGGATATGTTTATTTTTGAACCATTCCATTGTAGATTTTGCTTTATGTTTTGGATCATTGCCTTGTTGGAAGACAAATCTCCGTCCCAGTCTCAGGTCTTTTGCAGACTCCATCAGGTTTTCTTCCAGAATGGTCCTGTATTTGGCTACATCCATCTTCCCATCAATTTTAAACATCTTCCCTGTCCCTGCTGAAGAAAAGCAGGCCCAAACCATGATGCTGCCACCACCATGTTTGACAGTGGGGATGTGTTCAGGGTGATGAGCTGTGTTGCTTTTATGCCAAACATAACGTTTTGCATTGTTGCCAAAAAGTTCAATTTTGGTTTCATCTGACCAGAGCACCTTCTTCCACATGTTTGGTGTATCTCCCAGGTGGCTTGTGGCAAACTTTAAACAACACTTTTTATGGATATCTTTAAGAAATGGCTTTCTTCTTGCCACTCTTCCATAAAGGCCAGATTTGTGCAATATACGACTGATTGTTGTCCTATGGACAGAGTCTCCCACCTCAGCTGTAGATCTCTGCAGTTCATCCAGAGTGATCATGGGCCTCTTGGCTGCATCTCTGATCAGTCTTCTCCTTGTATGAGCTGAAAGTTTAGAGGGACGGCCAGGTCTTGGTAGATTTGCAGTGGTCTGATACTCCTTCCATTTCAATATTATCGCTTGCACAGTGCTTCTTGGGATGTTTAAAGCTTGGGAAATCTTTTTGTATCCAAATCCGGCTTTAAACTTCTTCACAACAGTATCTCAGACCTGCCTGGTGTGTTGCGTTCTTCTGATGCTCTCTGCGCTTTTAACGGACCTCTGAGACTATCACAGTGCAGGTGCATTTATACGGAGACTTGATTACACACAGGTGGATTGTATTTATCATCATTAGTCATTTAGGTCAACATTGGATCATTCAGAGATCCTCACTGAACTTCTGGAGAGAGTTTGCTGCACTGAAAGTAAAGGGGCTGAATAATTTTGCACGCCCGAATTTTCAGTTTTTGATTTGTTAAAAAAGTTTGAAATATGCAATAAATGTCGTTCCACTTCATGATTGTGTCCCACTTGTTGTTGATTCTTCACAAAAAAATGCAGTTTTATATCTTTGTTTGAAGCCTGAAATGTGGCAAAAGGTCGCAAAGTTCAAGGGGGCCGAATACTTTCGCAAGGCACTGTACATACAGTGGAGAGAACAAGTATTTGAAACACTGTCGATTTTGCAGGTTTTCCTACTTACAAAGCATGTAGAGGTCTGTATTTTTAAAAATCATAGATGCAATCTAAAACAAAAATCCAGAATTTTTTTTAAAGAGAGATGGGTACAACAAAAACAAAAATCCAGAAAATGATTTTTAAGTAATTAATTTGCATTTTATTGCATGACATAAGTATTTGGTACAGAAGTCTTTGTTTGCAATTACAGAGCTCATACGTTTCCTGTAGTTCTTGACCAGGTTTGCAAACACTGCATCAGGGATTTTGGCCCACTCCTCCATACAGACCTTCTCCAGATCCTTCAGGTTTTGGGGCTGTCGCTGGGCAATACGGACTTTCAGCTCCCTCCAAAGATTTTCTATTGGGTTCAGGTCTGGAGACTGGCTAGGCCACTTCAGGATCTTGAGATGATGCTTACGGAGCCACTCCTTAGTTGCCCTGGCTGTGTGTTTTGGGTCGTTGTCATGCTGGAAGACCCAGCCACGACCCATCTTCAATGCTCTTACTGAGGGAAGGAGGTTGTTGGCCAAGATCTCTCGATACATGGCCCCATCCATCCTCCCCTCAATATGGTGCAGTCGTCCTGTCCCCATTGCAGAGAAGCATCCCTAAAGAATGTTTCCACCTCCATGCTTCACGGTTGGGATGGTGTTCTTGGGGTTGTACTCATCTTCCTTCTTCCTCCAAACACGGCGAGTGGAGTTTAGACCAAAAAGCTCTATTTTTGTCTCATCAGACCACATGACCTTCTCCCATTCCTCCTCTGGATCATCCAGATGGCCATTGGCAAACTTCAGACGGGCCTGGACATGCGCTGGCTTGAGCAGGGGGACCTTGCGTGCGCTGCAGGATTTTAATCCATGACGGTGTAGTGTGTTACTAATGGTTTTCTTTGAGACTGTGGTCCCAGCTCTCTTCAGGTCATTGACCAGGTCCTGCCATGTAGTTCTGGGCTGATCCCTCACCTTCCTCATGATCATTGATGCCCCACGAGGTGAGATCTTGCATGGAGCCCCAGACCGAGCTTGATTGACTGTCATCTTGAACTTCTTCCATTTTCTAATAATTGCGCCAACAGTTGTTGCCTTCTCACCAAGCTGCTTGCCTATTGTCCTGTTGCCCATCCCAGCCTTGTGCAGGTCTACAATTTTTCCCTGATGTCCTTACACAGCTCTCTGGTCTTGGCCATTGTGGAGAGGTTGGAGTCTGTTTGAGTGTGTGGACAGGTGTCTTTTATACAGGTAACGAGTTCAAACGGGTGCAGTTAATACAGGTAATGAGTGGAGAACAGGAGGGATTCATAGAGAAAAACTAAAAGGTCTGTAAGAGCCAGAATTCTTACTGGTTGGTAGGTGATCAAATACTTATGTCATGCAAATGAATTACTTAAAAATCATACAATGTGATTTTCCGAATTTTTGTTTTAGATTCCGTCTCTCACAGTGTATCTATGATAAAAGAAAATTGCGGACCTCTACATGCTTTGTAAGTAGGAAAACCTGCAAAATCGGCAGTGTATCAAATACTTGTTCTCCCCACTGTAGATACGGAGGATTGGAAATGATGCAGTTACATTGAAGGAAGCTACAATCTAAAATATTAATGCTGATATACCCCCTAAAAAAATTCTCAATAAAATAACAATAACGAACAAGGCTTTATATAGGGGGTATCGGTACCGAGTCAATGTACTTGTGGGTAGGGGTAAATTGACTATTTGTAGATAATAAACAGGGAGTAGCAGCTGTGTAAAAACAAATGGGGGGGGTGGGGTGTGTCAATGTAAATAGTCCTGTTGGCCATTTGATTAATTGTTCAGCAGTCTTATGGTTTGGGGGTAGAAGTTGTTTAGGAGACTTTTGGACCTAGACTTGGCGCTCCGGTACTGCTTGCCATGTGGTAGCAGAGAGAACAGTCTATGACTAGGGTGGCTGGAGTCTTTGACAATATTTTGGCCCTTTCTCTGACAGTGCCTAGTATATAGGTCCTGGATGGCAGGAAGCTTTGCCACAGTGATGTACTGGGCCGTACGCACTACCCTCTGTAGCGACTCACGGTCAGATGCCGAGCAGTTGCCATACCAGGTGGTGATGCAACCGGTCAGGATGCTCTCGATGTTGTAGCTATAGAACCTTTTCAGTCTCCTGAGGGGGAAAAGGTGTAGTCGTGCCCTCTTCACGACTGTCTTGGTGTGTTTTGACCATGATTGTTTGTTTGTGATGGGGACACCAAGGAACTTGAAACGTTCGACCCGCTACACAACAGCCCCATCGATGTGAATGGGGGTGTGTTCGGCCCTCCTTTTTCTATAGTCCACAATCATCTCCTTTGTCTTGCTCACGTTGAGGGAGAGGTTGTTGTTCTGGCACCACACTGCCAGGTCTCTGACCTCTTCCCTATAGGCTGTCTCATTGTTGTTGGTGATCAGGACTACCATTGTTGTGTCGTCTGCATACTTAATGATGGTATTGGAGTCGTGCTTGGCCACAAAGTTGTGGGTGAACAGGGAGTAGAGGGGACTAAGCACGCACCCCTGAGGGTCCCCAATGTTGAGGATCAGTGTGGCAAATGTGTTGTTGCCTACCCTTACCACCTGTGGGGGGCCCCTCAGGAAGTCTGTTCCAGTTGCAGAGGGAGATGTTTAGTCCCCAGGGTCCGTAGCTTAGTGATGAGCTTTGTGGGCACTATGGTGTTGAAATCCTGAGCTGTAGTCAATGAACATTATTCACAAATAGGAGTTCCTTTTGTCCAGGTGGGAAAGGGCCATGTGGAGTGCTTTTGCGTCATCTGTGGATCTGTTGGGGCGGTATAAAAATTGGAGTGGGTCTAGGTTTTCTGGCATGTTGATGTGAGTCATGACCAGCTTTTCAAAGCACTTCATGGCTACGACTTGAGTGCTACGGGGCATTAGTAATTTAGGCAGTTTACCTTTGCTTTCTTGTGCACAGGGACTATGATGGTCTGCTTGAACATGTTGGTATTACAAACTCAGTCAGGGAGAGGTTGAAAATGTCAGTGAATCGAGATGTGAAGGATAACAGACATTAGTATTGTTTTGTGCAAAACACAAGCATCTTGGCTCTTTTCATATACCCCGACAGTGAATAATAACTACAACTGCGATAATTCATGTTAGTGAAAGACAAATATTATCATGACAGTCAGGCAGCTGTGTATGGGTTGGAGCCCACAACCCGTCGCCACCTCTGTAAACTTTCTGGGGTTCACTGTGAAATCTGCTAAACCATAAAACCACTAACACTGAGTCTTAGTCTGCATCCCTTAGCCGGGAGTCAGGAGCGACTGGGTTCCATCTGTGCTAGGCTTAGAAATCAGACAGCAGCTCTTCCTCAGTGTACTCCTCTATAATCTACTGTGTATTTCGGTGAGAACTCCTGTGAACTACTTCCTCTCCCCGATCCCAGCCCATAATGCCTTTTCCCAGCCCATGATCTGAAATGTCAGATACCCCAATTTTTTGTGCAGCCTGTGTTGTAATACGGGGGATCCCACTCATTGTGGGGTCTTATATCTCCCTCTCTAACTTTAAGCAGCTTAGAGCAGCTTACCGATCACTGTACCTGTACACACCCAACTACCTCATCCCCCATATTATTACTTACCCTCTTGCACCCCAGTATCTCTACTTGCACATCATCTGCACATCTAGTGGGGCAAAAAAGTATTTAGTCAGCCACCAATTGTGCAAGATCTCCCACTTAGAAAGATGAGAGAGGCCTGTAATTTTCATCATAGGTACACTTCAACTATGACAGACAAAATGAGAGAAAAAAATCCAGATAATCACATTGTAGGATTTTTTATGAATTTATTTGCAAATTATGGTGGAAAATAAGTATTTGGTCACCTACAAACAAGCAAGATTTCTGGCTCTCACAGACCTGTAACTTCTTCTTTAAGAGGCTCCTCTGTCCTCCACTTGTTACCTGTATTCATGGCACCTGTTTGAACTTGTTATCAGTATAAAAGACACCTGTCCACAACCTCAAACAGTCACACTCCAAACTCCACTATGGCCAAGACCAAAGAGCTGTCAAAGGACACCAGAAACACAATTGTAGACCTGCACCAGGCCGGGATGACTGAATCTGCAATAGGTAAGCAGCTTGGTTTGAAGAAATCAACTGTGGGAGCAATTATTAGGAAATGGAAGACATACAAGACCACTGATAATCTCCCTCGATCTGGGGCTCCATGCAAGATCTCACCCCGTGGGGTCAAAATGATCACAAGAACGGTGAGCAAAAATCCCAGAACCACACGGGGGGGACCTAGTGAATGACCTGCAGAGAACTGGGACCAAAGTAACAAAGTCTACCATCAGTAACACACTACACCGCCAGGGACACAAATTCTGCAGTGCCAGACGGGTCCTCCTGCTTAAGCCAGTACATGTCCAGGCCCGTCTGAAGTTTGCTAGAGAGCATTTGGATGATCCAGAAGAAGATTGGGAGAATGTCATATGGTCAGATGAAACCAAAATATAACTTTTTGGTAAAAACTCAACTCGTCGTGTTTGGAGGACAAAGAACGCTGAGTTGCATCCAAAGAACACCATACCTACTGTGAAGCATGGGGGTGGAAACATCATGCTTTGGGGCTGTTTTTCTGCAAAGGGACCAGGACGACTGATCCGTGTAAAGGAAAGAATGAATGGGGCCATGTATCGTGAGATTTTGAGTGAAAACCTCCTTCCATCAGCAAGGGCATTGAAGATGAAACGTGGCTGGGTCTTTCAGCATGACAATGATCCCAAACACACCGCCCGGGCAACGAAGGAGTGGCTATGTAAGAAGCATTTCAAGGTCCTGGAGTGGCCTAGCCAGTCTCCAGATCTCAACCCCATAGAAAATCTTTGGAGGGAGTTGAAAGTCCGTGTTGCCCAGCAACAGCCCCAAAACATCACTGCTCTAGAGGAGATCCGCATGGAGGAATGGGCCAAAATATCAGCAACAGTGTGTGAAAACCTTGTGAAGACTTACAGAAAACGTTTGACCTCTGTCATTGCCAACAAAGGATATATAACAAAGTATTGAGAAACTTTTGTTTTTGACCAAATACTTATTTTCCACCATAATTTGCAAATAAATTCATTAAAAAATCCTACAATGTGATTTTCTGGATTTTTTTTCTCTCATTTTGACTGTCATAGTTGAAGTGTTCATATGATGAAAATTACAGGCCTCTCATCTTTTTAAGTGGGAGAACTTGCACAATTGGTGGCTGACTAAATACTTTTTTGCCCCACTGTATCACTCCAGTATTAATGCTAAATTGTAATTATCTTCGCCTCTAGGGCCTATTTATTGCCTACCTCCCTACATTTGCACACATTGTACATAGATTTTTCAATTTTTATTTTGTTTTGTGTTATTGACTGTACATATGTTTATGTGTAACTCTGTGTTGTTGTTTTTGTCGCACTGCTTTGCTTTATCTTGGCCAGGTCGCAGTTGTAAATGAGAACTTGTTCTCAACTGGCCTACCTGGTTAAATAAAGGTGAAATAAAACAAATGAAGAAAAGTGTGCTTAGGGTTAGCTAAGTAAAAAATTCATAACACAACACATATGCTTTTCTTTCATCTGCTTCTGTCTCTGTTCAGAGTTCCTGCTGCTTGCTCCCATATGATCATGTAAATTGCATGCTAATGGAACGGTCTGGGGTATCCACATGGGTCATGAAGTGTCAATCATCTTCCCCTTGGGCCTTGGCTGAGCCCCAGTGCAAAGAGGTGCTTGTGGATGAATGAATTAAAGTGCAGAAAAATGACATTTTCTCATCTTGTTGCTGGGCCTGGTGAATCTGAGGGGTGGTACCCCCTTGAGAGAGAACTTTACCGTATCCCATATAAACATATACACACTACCATTCAAAAGTTTGTGGTCACTTAGAAATATCCTTGTTTTTGAAAAAAAGCTAATGTTTTGTCCATTTTAAAATAACATCAAATTGATCAGAAATACGGTGTAGACATTGTAAATTACTATTGTAGCTGGAAACGGCAGATTTTTTATGGAGTTTCTACATAAGCGTACAGATACCCATTATCAACAACCATCACTCCTGTGTTCCAATGGCACATTGTTAGCTAATCCAAGTTCATAAAAAAGCCGATACCGATTAATCGGACGATTTAAAAATAAATAATAAATAAAATAAAAACATTTATTTGTAATAATGGCAATTACAACAATACTGAATGAACACTTATTTGAACTTAATAGATCAATAAAATCAATTTAGCCTCAAATAAAATGAAACATGTTCAATTTGGTTTAAATAATGCAAAAACAAAGTGTGGGAGAAGAAAGTAAAAAGTGTGTTCTTACATGTGCCATGTAACGTTTCATTTCCTTGCTCAGAGCATGAGAACATATGAAAGTTGGTGGTTCCTTTTAACAGGAGTCTTCAATATTCCCAGGTAAGAAGTTTTAGGTTGTAGTTATTATAGGAATTATAGGACAATTTCTCTCTATACGATTTGTATTTCATATACCTTTGACTATTGGATGTTCTTATAGGCACTTTAGTATTGCCAGTGTAACAGTATAGCTTCCGTCCCTCTCCTCGCCCTTACCTGGGCTCGAACCAGGAACACATCGACAACAGCCACCCTCGAAGCAGCGTTACCCATTGCTCCAGAATAGCCGCGGCCCTTGCAGAGCAAGGGAAACAACCATTCCAAGTCTCAGAGCGAGTGACGTTTGAAACGCTATTAGCGCGCACCCCGCTAACTAGCTAGCCATTTCACATCGGTTACACCAGCCTAATCTCGGGAGTTGATAGGCTTGAAGTCATAAACAGATCAATGCTGGAAGCACAGCGACTAGCTGTTGGCAAAACGCACTAAAGTGCTGTTTGAATGAATGCTTACTAGCCTGCTAGTGCCTACCGTCGCTCAGACTGCTCTATCAAATCATAGACTTAATTATAACATAGTAACACACAGAAATATGAGCCTTAGTTTCCGGATTCGACCATATTAATGACCTATCATCTCGAAAACAAGACGTTTATTATTTCAGTGAAATACGGAACCGTTACGTATTTTATCGAACGGGTGGCATCCATAAGTCTAAATATTCCTGTTACATTGCACAACCTTCAATGTTATGTCATAATTACGTAAAATGCTGGCAAATTACTTAGCAACGAGCCAGGCACCTCAAACGGTTGCATATACACTGACTCTGCATGCAATGAATGCAAGAGAATTGACACAATTTCACCTTGTTAATATTGCCTGCTAACCTGGATTTCTTTTAGCAAAATATGAAGGGTTAAAAATATATACTTCTGTGTATTGATTTTAAGAAAGGCATTGGTGTTTATGGTTAGGTACAGTCGTGCAACGATTGTGCTTATTTCGCAAATGCGCTTTTGTTAAATCATCCTCAGTTTGGCGAAGTTGGCTGTCTTTGTTAGGAAGAAATAGTCTTCACAGAGTTCGCAATGAGCCAGGTTAGCAGGCAATATTAACTAAATATGCAGGATTAAAAATATATACTTGTGTATTGATTTTAAGAAAGGCATTGATGTTTATGGTTAGGTACACATTGGAGCAAGACAGTCCTTTTTCGCGAATATGCACCGCATCGATTATATACAACGCAAGACACTCTAGATAAACTAGTAATATCATCAACCATGTGTAGTTAACTAGTGATTATGATTGATTGATTGTTTTTTATAAGATTAGTTTAATGCTAGCTAGCAACTTACCTTGGCTTCTTACTGCATTCGCGTAACAGGCAGTCTCCTCGTGGAGTGCAATGTAATCAGGTGGTTAGAGAGTTGGACTAGATAACTGTAAGGTTGCAAGATTGAATCCCCGAGCTGACAAGGTAAAAATCTGTCATTCTGTCCCTGAACAAGACAGTTAACCCACCGTTCCTAGGCCTAGTTAAATAAAGGTGTACATTTTTTTTCTATCGGCCAAATCGGTGTCCAAAATTCAGGAAGACCCAGAGTTACCTCTGCTGAGGGGATAAGAGGATAAGTTTGTTAGTTACAAACCTCAGAAATGTCAGCCCAAATAAATTGCAGGCCAAATAGCTCAAGTAACAGACACCTCTCAACATCAACTATTTAGAGGAGACTGCGTGAATCAGGCCTTCATTGTCGAATTGTTTCAAAGAAATCACTACTAAAGGACACCAATAAGAAAAAGAGACTTGCTTGGGCCAAGAAACACAAGCAAGGGACATTAAATTGGTTGAAATCTGTCCTTTGGTCTGATGAGTCCAAATTTGACAACCACCATGTCTTTGTGACGCAGAGTAGGTGAACAGATCTCTGCATGTGTGGTTCCCACCGTGAAGCATGGAGGAGGTGGTGTGATGGGGTATTGCTGGTGACACTGTCAGTGATTTATTTAGAATTCACGGCACACTTAACCAGCATGGCACATGTGGGACGTCCGTCATATGTGGGACGTCCTTGTTAGAAAAGCATTCCAGGTGAAGCTGGTTGAGAGAATGCGAAGAGTGTGCAAAGCTGTCCAAGGCAACGAGTGGCTACTTGAAGAAACTAAAATATATATATATATTTTGACTTGTTTAAACACTTTTCTGGTTACTACATGATTGTGTTTTTTCATAGTTTTGATGTATTCACTATTATTCTACAATGTAGAAAATAGTAAAAATAAAGTAAAACTTCTTACGGCTGAAATCCCGTTAACAGGATCGATTTGACAACAGCCAGTGAAAGTGCAGGGCACCAAATAAAAAACTGAAATCTCATCATTAAAATTCCTCAAACAAACAAGTATTATATACCATTTTAAAGATAAACTTGTTAATCCCACCACAGTGTCCGATTTCAAAAAGGCTTTACGAAGAAAGCATACCATGCGATTATGTTAGGTCAGCCCCAATTCACAGAAAAACACAGCCATTTTCCAGCCAAAGAGGAGTCACAAAAAGCAGAAATAGAGAACATTAATCACTAACCTTTTGATGATCTTCATCAGATGGCACTTATAGGACTTCATGTTACACAATACTATACATGTATGTTTTGTTCGATAAAGTTTATATTTATAGCCAAAGATCTGTTTACATTGGCACGTTATGTTCAGTAATGTTTTGCTTCCAAAATATCCAGTGATTTTGCAGAGCCACATCAATTTACAGAAATACTCATCATAAATGTTGATGATAATACAATTGTTAAGCATGGAATTAAAGATATACTTCTCCTTAATGCAACCACTGTCAGATTTCAAAAAAGCTTTACGGAAAAAGCACACAATGTATTAATCTGAGTACAGTGCTCAGGCACCAAAACTAGCCATACAGATACCCGCCATTTTGTGGAGTCAACAGAAGTCAGAAATAGCATTATAAATATTCACTTACCTTTGATGATCTTCATCGGAATGCACTCCCAGGAATCCCAGTTCCACAAAAAAAAATAGTTTTGTTCGATAAAGTCCATTTATGTCCAAATACCTCCTTTCTGTTTGCGCGTTTTGTTCACAAATCCAAATTCACAAGGCGCAGGCACTTAGTTCAGACGACGGTTCCATTACAGTTCATAGAAACATGTGAAACGATGTATAGAGTTTAGGATGTTTTTATCAGAAATCTTCAATAATATTCCAACCGGACAATTCCTTTATCTTTAGAAATGAACAGGAACAGAGCTCGTGCTCGAGACTTAGCTCATGGAATTTTGCCAGACCCCTTAGTCAAACGGCTCGTATTCGCTCCCCCTTCACAGTAGAAGCCTAAAGACTGTTGACTTCTAGTGGAAGCATTAGGAAGTGCAATCGGACCAAATTTTACACTATTTTGGATAGGCAAAGACTTGAAACCCTACAAACCTCAGATTTCCCACTTCCCGGTTGGATTTCTTTCTCAGGTTTTTGCCTGCCATATGAGTTCTATTATACACAGACATTATTCAAACAGTTTTAGAAACTTCAGAGTGTTTTATATCCAAATCTATTAATAATATGCATATCTTAGCTTCTCTGCACCTTATTCATCCAAGCTACTCAGTACTGCCCCCCAGCCATAAGAAGTTAATGAGTAGGTGTTCTAAAACCTTTGACCGGTATATGTGTAAAAAAAATTTTTTTGTATCAATTAGCTTGACAGCATGTGTTTTATACATTTTCAGTTACAAGTAACTTTGAGTTCTAGGTTGTCACACTAATTTCCTCGTGAAAATAAATAATTTTGTCCAACACTAAAAATGTGTTAATTTGGAGAATAGACTACTTTCAAGTCTCACATACTATAAAAAGCTCTTTCAAAATATAAATACTCTTCTTATTTAAAAATACTGCCACTTTATTTTCTAAAGGGATATTACATGTAAAAAAGATAAATCCCCTGAACAGGCGATACACTTCCTCTGACACATTTGAAGTTTGTTCAGGTTAATCAGGAGAAAAAAACACTTGAAACATCAAAAGTCCTCTTTATGATATTCAGAATATAAGTAGGCATCCTCAAAGACAAGTGTGAATAATTACTTTGTCACACAGAATCACAGTAATCATCCCAATTTAAATGACGGGATGTATTGAAAATATGGATGAAATTGCAGCGATGGTCTGCAAATAACAAGTAACATGCATCCTTGGGGCTATCGAGACATTTCATGTAATCTTTCTTAACCAAACACAGCTGTCTTGCTGAATTTATTGTCCAATTTGAAGGGAGATGCAATTCTGTTGGAAAAATACTGTTTGTTTAATTGAAGACAATGTAGATTTTTATCATTATAGCCAACATACTTTAGCTGATTATATTGTCCGAGGCAATATCATATGTATTATTCAATTCCCAGCATCATTTTTTAGAATCATGATTAAAGGAAGGTATTTCATATCACACGGAGGCATAACATGCTTGGAATGTGTAAATTCTGCAAAAATATTGCTGTTCTTTCCCTCAAGGTCTAGCTGAATGATGATTACCTCAACCCAAGCGTATACAGATGATACCCACAGCTCAGGTCTTCATCAAAGGGCCTACTTTTAGATTTTGCTCATGCAACACTGTGGATGCCAAGTCCTTGGGGTTCTAAAATAATAATAAAAAAAACTTCTTACCCATCCTACTCACATCCTTCCCCTCCTCAACCTCAACATGGTACACCAGTCCTCCAGTATCCCATCACCTCCTGTGAGTATCCAAGCTGTCGAGGCTGACTGGGCTCTGTCTCTCTTGCCCGGGCACGGTTGGAACAGATCCGGCTTCCGGGCCACAAACACCCCTCCACTCAAGCCCCTGCAAACAAGGTCTGCCCCTCGCAAATGTCATGTAAATACTAAGAGCTTTGGAGAGCCACAGTGGTGGATCTCTTGTACACAATTTATCCTGTCTGTAAGAGCACAGTCTTCCTACAACATGATCTAATGCCTAGTGAGCATTTATTGGGTAGGGGGTGGGGGTGCTGTGTTTCAGTGACTATGGAGTTAGTGAACTATCATCCAGATCTGGCAAAAACTGTATGGAGCTGAACTGGGCTCCTGTTTAAAGGCCTCCAATGAGCGGCACAATCTGAGTATGCATAAACAAAACAGTTTTGCTCCATGAGAACAATGGGTATTTTGCCCTAGAATGTGGTTTCTGAAATTGTGGAGGAAGTTGTCTGTTAGAGAGGAATCATACAAATAGGCACCTACACTTATACTGAGTGTACAACCCATTGAGAACACTAGCCCTTTCCATGTCATGTACATTTGAGTCATTTAGCAGGTGCTCTTATCCAGAGCAACTTACAATTAGTGCATTCATCTTAATACAGCTAGGTGGGACAACCACATATCACTTTTCCTGAACAAAGTAGCTATCAGCAAAGTCAGAGCTAGAAAGGAGAAGGGGGGGGGGTGTTAAAATATTCTGAAGAGGTAGGGTTTCAGGTGCTTTCAGAAGATGGGCAGGGACTCTACTGTCCTAGCTTCAGGTAACATCACAGAGAAGAGCTTGGACGTCTGAGAGGGAGATGCACTCCCATAGGGGTGGGAGGGCCAAGAGACCAGAGGAGGCAGAACAGAGTGCTCGGGTTGGGGTGTAATGTTTGAGCATAGCCTAGAGACTGAAGTACTAACACTAATTGCTATTTACCTAGCAGAGGTGAAGAGCACACCTCCCTGTACTAATTGCTGATTGCCTAGGAGAGGAGAAACCACTCCCCCTGCAACACAGCCACTGATTACCAAAACAAGTCACAAATTATTCTGCCCCTTTATCCTGATTCATATGTCAACAATCATCTGAAAGTTATGAGCAGTCAACAGTTCACCCACCAAGTAGGCTACTGGGAAAACAGGCCACACTTAAAGTAGATGGTCCTAGCTAGCAAATAGACAGTACTAGACAACTGATAAAGACAAAAATGATGCTGATCACTTCTGGAGAACTAAGTAGTCCTCTAGCTATAGAATGAAAACAGACTGACCAGGTGAATCCAGGTGAAAGCTATGATCCCTTTTTGATGTCACTTGTTAAATCCTCTTCAATCAGTGTAGATGAAGGGGAGGAGAATGGCTAAAGAATGATTTTTAAGCCTTGAGACAATTGAGACATGGATTGTGTATGTGTGCCATTCAGAGGGTGAATGGGCAAGACAAAGGATGTAGTAAATGCATTTGAACAAGGTATGGTAGTAGGTTCCAGGCACATCAGTCTTTGAGTGTGTCAAGAACTGCAACGCTGCTGGGTTTTTCATGCTCAACAGTTTCCCTTGTGTATTAAGTATGGCCCACCACTCAAAGTATATCCAGCCAACTTGACACAACTGTGGGAGGCATTAGAGTCAACATGGGCCAACATCCCTGTGGAACACTTTTAACACCTTGAGACTGTTTTGAGGGCAAAAGGGTGCAACTCAATATTAGGAAGGTGTTCTTAATATTTTGAACACTGTGTATATTCCTTGAATATTTTACGGAGCTAGGATAGTCTCTGTAATGGGACAGTTTCTACATGCATCCAATCCGGACCTTAGAAATCTACCTGCTACCTTATGAGTCCAGGGTGATATAGTGCCTTCGGAAAGTATTCAGACCTCTTGACCTTTTCTACATTTTGTTACATTATAGCCTTATTACATTAATATAACTATTCAAACCCTTTACTCAGTACTTTGTTGACGCAGCTTTGGCAGCGATTACAGTCTCGAGTCTTCTTGGGTATGACGCTACAAGCTTGGCAAACCTTTATTTGGGGAGTTTGTCCCATTCCTCGCTGCAGAACCTCTCAAGCTCTGTCAGTTTGGATGGGTAGCGTTGCTGCACAGCTATTTTCAGGTCTCTCCAGGGATGTTTGATCGGGTTCAAGTCTGGGCTCTGGGTGGGCCACTCAAGGACATTCAGAGACCTGTCCTAAAGCCACTTCTGCTTTGTCTTGGCTGTGTGCTTAGGGTGGTTGTGCTGTTGGAAGGTGAACCTTTGCCCCAGTTTTCATCAAGGATCTCTCTGTACTTTGCTCCGTTCATATTTCTGTTGATCCTGACTAGTCTCCCAGTCCCTTGCCGCTGAAAAACATCACCACAGCATGATGCTGCCACCAGCATGCTTCACTGTAGGGATGGTGCCAGGTTTATTCCAGGTGGGATGTTTGGTATTCAGGCCAAAGAGTTCAATCTTGGTTTCATCAGACCAGAGAATCTTGTTTCTCATGGTCTGAGAGTCTTTAGGTGCCTTTTGGCAAACTCCAAGTGGTCTGTCATGTGCCTTTGACTGAGGAGTGGCTGCCATCTGGCCACTCTACCATGAAGGCCTGATTGGTGGAGTCCTGCAGAGATGGTTGTCCTTCTGGAATGTTCTACCATCTCCACAGAGGAACTCTAGAGCTCTGTCAGAGTGACCATCGGGTTATTGGTCACCTCCCTGACAAGAGGCCCTTCTCCCATGATTGCTCAGTTTGGCCAGGCAGCCAGCTCTGAAAAGTCTTGGTGGTTCCAAACTTCTTCCATTTTAAGAATGATGGAGGCCACTGTGTTCTTGGGGACCTTCAATGCTGCAGAAATGTTTTGGTTCCATATCCTTACACAATCCTGTGTCGAGGCAATCCTGTCTTGGAGCTCTACAATTCCTTCGACCTCATGGCTTGGATTTTGCTCTGACATGCACTGTCAGCTGTGGGACATTAAATAGACAGGTGTGTGCATTTCCAAATCATGTCCCAATCAATTGAATTTACCACGGGTGGACTCCAATCAAGTTGTAGAAACTTCTCAAGGATGATCAATGGAAACAGATAAATGGAAAGAGGCATCTGATCTCAATTTTGAGTGTCATAGCATAGGGTCTGATTTCTTATGTAAATAAGGTACTTCTAAAAACCTATTTTCACTTTATCTTTGTGGTATTGTGTGTAGATCCCTGAGAAAAAAGGATATTTTATCAGTTTTAGAATTAGGCTGTAACTTAACAAAATGTGGAAAAAGTCATTGGGTCTGAATACATTCCGAAGGCACTGTGTCTGGGGTGAGATACATTCAAGACACACACCCGATGCGTGTGCACCCTCCTGACATATTTGTAGAATATTCTAACTCCGGAAAGGGTATGCGTCAACATGCTGACATATCTATGACATACTTAGGCATGAACGAATCCACATATTTTCTGAAATTTATCATATTTGTAGTCATTACCAAATCATTTATGTATCTGTTTTTTTTAAATAAAAATCATAATTTCAGTAGATATCCTTACATGATATGTAATATTGATCCTAGTATGTCTAAACGAAAATGGGCTAAATCCATCTCAAGATCAATATCCAGGGGCCAAATTATTTGACCTGACATACCTGAGCATACAGCACCATATTCAGTAGTAGGCTAGAAGGCATGGAAAGGCAAACATCATCATATTTAATCCAAGTTGCTATTTTGAAAGCCCATCTGTTATTTCTGTATAAAAAATGCAGCACAGCAAATCCAGAGCTCCAATTACAACACATGTTTTCTGTAAAGATGCAAAAGTAGGCCAAACTTTTTTTAAATATAGAAAATAAAAGTTGCAGACCCTCAATACCCCTGCCAGCCCTGTTTGTTATGGATAATGGATGTGATGGGAGCAGATTTGGTCGTCAGCTGTGGTCCCTCGTAGTCCAGACCCAACGTGGTAGTTTGGGTCTGTGATCCACACCAAACTGTCAATGCATAAAATATTAGTCAACATTTTTCGATATTGCAAGAAAATATTGTAATTTCATATAACCATACCACAAGGTACCTGCTTCATTCATGACGTGAAAACTATAGTAAACTCGTACATCGCCTTGGTCCGTACAATTTCCGTTATTATAGCACCCCCAAAACGTAATACTTCCAGATCAACTGTAATGTCAATACCATTGTAAAGCACAATTTCTCCCCTTTCCAACAGAATCAATTACATGGCCTAAACTGCCTGTTTCTGCATAATTCAAGCAGGCAATGAGCCCCGTCGGGTCTTTTTTTAAATGGCGGGTAGGGAAGCGAAACTAATGCGTCACTCGATCTGTCCAACTTATCGCCTCTAAAATGTCAATAAAACACTATAAAGAGTTTATATAATGTGTCATTACATACCTATTTGAAGGTTTGTGTTGAATTGGAATCGGGTTTTTAGGGCGGTGCTAAAGTGATCATAGAAGTAAACAACGGCTTTGAGAATGATGATTGCATGCAATGATGACGCAAAAAATGACGAGGTATCCCCCCTTACCCCCGTCACTGTCCAGTTCTTGTTTTTAAACGATGAGAGAAGTGCTACACCTGGTGGAGAGAGATTGTAAGACAGAAATAGTTGCTTTATGCGTGCTGTACGATACGACATGACATGTTCCGATGTAACGGAGGTTCCGTTTTTTCAACTTTTCTCCAATACTATAGAGCCATTACCATAGAAACGTAGTTCACACCCCCGATTTTGAAGTCAACACAGTCGCTACAGTCCCATTAGTTTTCTTTGTAGCGGTTACGCACATTTGTACGGAATGGGGTGAGTTTACGATAACTGGAACAAGCTAGCTAGCCAAGTTGCTAGTTAAGTTAGTTAGCTATCTTATATTAACTAGTAATACAAAATACTCCTAAAACATTAGCTGTCACCTTGAGGCTTGATAGGGGCAAAACATGTAATCCCTGAAGGGTTGGCAATTTTTCTATTTGTTAGCTAGCTAGGCTACTAGTTAGCTTTTACCCCCATATCAAGCCTAGTTTGCTAGATAGCCCTACTGGGAGCTGGCCGAATTAGCTACCGTTCTTGATTCTAGTTACTAAGATAAATAAAAATGAGCTACTCACTTTAGCATAGACTTCTTTGAGGTATTTTCTGAACAGCTTCTCACTTCTTTGTTTCTCCAGTTGTCCGTTCGACCACACACTGTTTACCAACTCATTTGTAGTACCCAAATTCAAAAATGCCCTTTGGAATTCTTGTTGTTAGGCTACCACTTACAATGCTTTTAGGTTGCGTGTGCCTTAATGCAGAGGGAATACAAAAATGATAACTAAGCTGTGTTCGAATACCCATACTGTATACTACATACTAAATAAAGTATATATTATTAGTTCATTTTAGTATACTGTAAACAAATGGTATCCTTTCAGTTGGGCGTACTAGCGCTTCGCCTGTCTACTGAAAGTTGTTATGCTAATTTGTTATTCTATTAACCTCTTGCTAGCTTGTTAGCATAACAAATTACCAGCTAGACAACTCACGATTTTGGGTGTGTTCATAAATTCAATCTTGAGTGCCAGAGTGTGCTCAGAGTAGAGTGCGCTCGCTCAGAGTGCGCTCAGAGTGCGCTCTGGGCATTCATAAATCCAAAGCATTGTCAGATTGTCCATTCAGAAACGCCCTGAGTTTAGTATTCAAACACAGTTCTAGTGTCTTAAAGAATGATATGGATTTAATCATGTCAAATTATTGAGCATGTCCGCAAAACTAAAATTAGCACCAGAAGTTGTTCTTATTTGGCATATCAAGATCCTCATATGGACCTCAGTCAAAAGCATATGCATTGTATGTGCTGAGAAAATACAGTGCATTCGGAAAGTATAACACAATACCCCATATTGACAATGCCAAAATAGGTTTTTGCCAAAAGGCACCTAAAGGACTCTCAGACCATGAAAAACAAGATTCCAACAGGACAACCACCCTAAGTACACAGCCAATACAAAGCAGGAGTGGCTTTAGGACAGGTCTCTGAATGTCCTTTGAGTGGCCTAGCCAGAGCTTGGACTTGAACCCGATCGAACATCTCGGGAGAGACCTGAAAATAGATGTGCAGCAACAGTCCCCATTCAACCTGACACAGCTTGAGAGGATATGCAGAGAAGAATGGGAGAAACCCCCCAAATAGAGGTGCGCCAAGCTTTTAGCGTCATACCCAAGAAGACTCTAGGCTTTAATCGCTGCCAAAGGTGCTTCAACAAAGTACTGAGTAAACGGTTTGAATACTTATGTAAATGTGTTATTTAACTTTTGTAAAAAAACATTTTTTTTTGCTTTGTCATTATGGGGTGTTGTGTTAGATTGATGAGGGGAAAAACTATTTCATCCATTTTAGAATAAGGCTGTAATGTAACAAAATGTTGAACAATTAAAGGGGTCTGAATACTTTCCAAATGCACTGTATACTATGTAGGCCAGTGGTTACCAAACAAGATTTTTTTTTATTACTTAAAAAATGTAAGCCTATGCGACACTAACTATTTAATAACCATTCTGTAGCAATGAGTTTTGTGCAGTAGACTAGAGGCCCACTACATTATCTCTGCATATTGCCTATGATTGAATTGCCTTGTCAATGTTGTTCTTCTCAGACCATTTTGAAATTATATTAAAACACAATTGTTATATGATCACACTGGTGATAGGTCATTTGTTGTATTACTTGTGAGGCACAGCTGAGTGAGCATACTGAACTGATGGCCTGCATCTGATGGTCAGTCTGAGCTGAGGGAGGGAGCACCTGTGAGGCTGCCTCTCACCTGACTCTCTTCTCACAGTCTTCCAGCTAATAGCGAAACTTAAGTCACACAGCATTATTTCTTCCTCATGCACCAATTCATGTTGTTACTCTTATGACCAGAGAAAGTGAAATATTCCTAGATATTGACAAAGACAAGCCGCTAATAATAACAATGCAAGCTTATTGGAACACACTGCTATACTCGCTCATTGCAGCGTGAGTGGAAGTCGCTTTTTTACAGAAATGTTTGGTTATCGACTAGGATGGTGAACACTGATGTAGGCCTACTCACAGTATGTGTCATCATATAGAGCGGTGGTTGATCTCCAAGGAATTCCATAGACTGTAAAAGAAGCCTGGAACACACAGGAAAGTTGATAATGTTAGATTTCAAAACGTTTAAAACCATGACTAGAGAGAGACTCAACGAATACAGCAAAGAGCTGCTGTTTTTATGATTAAGTTCATGTTTAAGTTATTCAGCACTTTTTATAATAAAATGCATGCTACTCCACTCACGCTACAACCAGCACTGCAGCTGTATGGCAACGCAGTGACATATTTCGGTAACACTTTATTTGTATAGTCCATCTCTAGATGCTACACATCAAGGATCATCATAGATTCAGCCGCGGGCTGATTATTTTTCTGGAGTGGATTGTCGGGGGGCCAGAACATAATAAAAAATGTATTGCAGATGTCAAATTGACCGCAAGAAGCCCGAACCGATAATAATACTTGATAATAATATTGGTAAATTTTAAATCACTTAACTTATATCCTGGTGTTTTTACAGTCTTTTATGTCCAACAATAAACAATAACTTTTTTTTATTTTTTTTGTTCTCAGAAAACTTGAGGGGCCAAATTAAACCATTTGACTCGCGGGCCGCCAGTTTGGGAAAGACTATCAGTAACATTTAAACTAAATATCTACTACTAGCCCTAACCTTATCTTAACCCTAGCCCTAACCCCTAACTTTAATATGCAACTTTAGCAAGTATTTGTTTATCAACAGAGTTTGTTGATGGTATCACAATCTGTAGATTATCTACAGATGAACTATCCAGACAATCCAAATAAAGTGTGTCATATTTCTTCAGGGTAACAAAGTGTTGTATGATCGTGGGCCTGTGCTTCCAGAGAAGACACTCACTCGCTGACATACTGTCGACTGAGCTAATCGGCCATCTGCACCCCGGGGCTGAGAAATGTGGACGTCAGAGTTTATGGGAACATAAGTTAAACAGCCAGCCAGGCCTAGTTGCGAGTGATACTCCAGACGAGACTCCCAACATTTTCATGTCAAATCCAGAGACATACAAATCACCGAGTGATATGTCAAATTTCTGCAGGATTCACTGGAGCACGAATGGTAGACTTTCCTTCCTCTTCCCTCCCTAGCACTAGCAGTCACTGACTGGGTGCCGCCTGGCAGCTGTGGGTGATAGGAAACATCTGCAGGAACTGAGTGAGTGTTCACTCGCCAGATAAAGAGAAAGGGAAGGATTGTTTTCAGAGGCATTTTGGTATTGGCAGTAGAAGAGTTGTTTACTGTACAACACATCTCAACCAGTCATGTATGTTTACATTTGAACATACTGCTGGTACTGTATTTTTTTCTCAGTGTGACACAATGGATGAATTTTCTAAAACACTCTTTTTATGTTGTCTTTCAGCACTTCTTTACTGTGGCCACCCTGGAGAGGCCTGAATAAACAGGAGAGCAGACGACGAAGGGATATGATTGTGGACTTCCTGCTTGGCAACTACAGGAAGTAATTGAGCTCTACAGGAAGTAAGGACAAACCCCTAAAGATATTGCTGTTCCATTGTTTTCATACGACTACGATTCGACTGCAAAGGCCAAGCTGTCAGCACATTGAGTAGTAAACAGGTACTGAACATTGAATTGATAGCCATGAGGGATTTATAGCTAGCTAGCTGGGTATCTCACAGACTAGCATTGGCAGAATCCAGTGAATTCCCAAGCCAGTGTGATCCAGCAGGCCCTGTAGACCCATTCAACACAGCTGCCACCGATATCAGTGCTTGGAGTCAGAAAGTCTCTTTTTATTTGGATGTGTGGCGCTAACAGACTAGCTATATAAATAATTAAATGGAGTCCGTAATTGGCAGTTCTAGGTAATTAGGACCAGGCTGTCTGCTAGCTTAGTCGTTGCCTTAGTCTGATGGCGCTGCAGAGAGGACAGTAATCACTATTATGGTGGGTTGTTGACGCAACAATAATCCCATCATTAGCCGGGATATCAGGGTTTATGTTTATCGGCCCCATTTCGAGAGGCCTTCACATATATTTATTTTAAAGGCTTTATATGTGGCCGTTTACGCCGGATACATGCGTCAAAGCCCGGCCTGCTGCATCGGCGGTAGGCCAACTGGTAGGCCAACTAGATGTCAAGGTAGACCCTCAGCTCGGTTTAGAATTTTCTGCTTGGTGACTCTGAAAAGCTTGTCCATATTTTATTAGTCAAACAGTTTGACTTTTCCCCTGCTAGCGGTGACACCTCACCATAAACAGCATTAGCAACCACCTCAGCAGGTTTTCTAATACCCCTGCAATCCTGTCATTTCATTCATGGATTCCTCCAGGGTTATTTTGGGACCATAGTGTATCTGCCTGTCTCTGTTCCTCTGTGTGAGAGATTGGATTCCCTCTTCTCTTCTCAACACCCCCCCAATTGTCAGATCTACATAGATAGATGTGATGTCCAGACCTGATGTATAGGGGACTGCTTTCCAATGAGTTTATTCACTTTCTTTACCTCTGAGTGCCCTATAGTACAGCGTTGCTACCCTCTTTTTATACCCTAGTTCTCTCAGATACAGTGAATGTTATGCAATACAGTCTGTTCCTACAGTCCTAAATGGTTTTGTAAACGTGGACCGTTGAAGGTAAGATGGGTGGAGGGAGAACAAAAACTCTAGTCTGTGTTTCAGTGTGCAGTATGCGTAAATTGCATAGGCTTTGAATTAAACATGTGGCACCTCTGCACTCAAGCGTGATGGACATCCAACCATATTGCAGGCAGAGAAAAGGACTTTCTAAGTAGGCTATTTATGGGAAGATATTGTATTCATTTGATTATAATAAAAAAATCCATTAGGCCCTGAGTGAATGGCACGGGGGAACAGGCGACAGCTCAAGGTAATAATATTCTGTGTCTGCTGCTCTCAACAAGGCTAGAGGGCCAGAGCTCTACTGATATTACTTTCCTTTGTACAGGAGCAGATACAGTGATATGGACAGGCATGTAATAAAGAAATACAGTGGGGTCCCAATTTATTGACACCCTTGTAAAGATGAGCAATAATGACTGTATAAAATAAAGAATTAAATATTGACCTATATTGAATGCTCCATAAAATTGGGAAATTATGATTTTTTTATACTAGTACAATTGCTCAGAAAAAAATGATTTTGATAAACAAGTCATTGTTTTTTCTCAAAAAAGATAGGGATCAAAATTATTGATGTCATTTAAGATTCTTCTAAATAAAGTAGTCCAAAGTTTTGTATTTGGTCACACATTCCTAGCATGCAACATCAAAATAATCTGAAACAAAAATTTACTGCAAATGCATCCAACAAATTTCTAAAGTCAAGGTTAAAGGTTAAAGTAGTCATTGCATGCGAGGATATTTTTTAAGAATATTTAGCGATGTCAGTAATTTTGACCCTACCATTTTGAGAAAAAATAATATTACTTGTTTAACAAAATCGGTTGCTCTGAGAAATTATATTAGTATAAAGTATTACAATTTCCCAAGTTTTTTAAGGGTGTCAATAATTTCGAAGCCCATTATATAAATCCATTATATAAATACATTTTTATTGAGCCATGGAGACAGAATTATGTTTGTGGTTGTAAAGAGAGCTGGAACATGGCGTAAAATAATATTACGGGCCAGTAGATAGGGCAGAGCTAAGCGATTCTCACCTCTCTGCAACGGTTACCATGTCTCCGTGGCGGTGGTTAATGGGGCCGGGTTGTATTGCGTCTGATCTCCACTCCTGTTGCTCACAGATTGAGTCATGTACATCACCAGAACTCTATCTCCTGGGGAAATAATGCTGATGGACCATCGTCTTCACTGTGCTCAGCAGGAGAGGAGAAGGGCAAACCAAGCTTCCTTAGGAATGTCCTGTGGGGGTACTCCCACCCGTTCAACCTCCACCCTCACAGTCATGCTTAAAGAGAAGGGCTTTCTTTGTGTACAGGAGTGTAGTTTTTTATGCTCTCCTGGGCAGTCAAGGCCCAGGTTGCAAGAGATGAATATAAAACTACCAGATGAGGAATCCAAGGTATTCTGAATGGAACCAGATGCGTGTCCTCTCTGGTTCTTCTCGTGTCCTCTCTGGTTCTTCTCGTGTCCTCTCTGGTTCTTCTCGTGTCCTCTCTGGTTCTTCTCGTGTCCTCTCTGGTTCTTCTCGTGTCCTCTCTGGTTCTTCTCGTGTCCTCTCTGGTTCTTCTCGTGTCCTCTCTGGTTCCTCTCGTGTCCTCTCTGGTTCCTCTCGTGTCCTCTCTGGTTCCTCTCGTGTCCTCTCTGGTTCCTCTCGTGTCCTCTCTGGTTCCTCTCTGGTTCCTCTCGTGTCCGGTTCCTCTGGTTCCTCTCTGGTTCCGCCTCTGGTTCCGCTCTGGTTCCTCTCGTGTCCGCTCTGGTTCCTCTCGTGTCCGCTCTGGTTCCTCTCGTGTCCGCTCTGGTTCCTCTCTGGTTCCTCTCTTGTCCTCTCTGGTTCCTCTTTGGTTCCTCTCTGGTTCCTCTCTTGTCCTCTCTGGTTCCTCTCTGGTTCCTCTCTTGTCCTCTCTGGTTCCTCTCTGGTTCCTTTCTGGTTCCTCTTGTTCCTCTCGTGTCCTCTCTGGTTCCTCTCTGGTTCCTCTCTGGTTCCTCTCTGGTTCCTCTCTTGTCCTATCTGGTTCCTCTCTGGTTCCTTTCTGGTTCCTCTCTTGTCCTCTCTGGTTCCTCTCGTGTCCTCACTGGTTCCTCTCTGGTTCCTCTCGTGTCTGCTCTGGTTCCTCTCTGGTTCCTCTCTTGTCCTCTCTGGTTCCTCTCTGGTCCCTCTCTGGTTCCTCTCTTCTCTTTGTCTCACTTGTGTGCCTTCTATCCCTCCTTTTGCAACCTCACATACTGCACTTTTGCATCTGCACTGTTCTTCAAATCAAATTGTAGTTGTCACATGCGCCGAATACAACAGGTAGACCTTACTATGAAATGCTTACTTACAAGCCCTTAAACAACAATGCAGTTTTAAGAAAAGAGTTAAGAAAATATTTACTAAATTAACTAAGGTAGAATAAAAAAATCATAAAAATAACACAATAAAATAACAATAATGAGGCTATATACAGGCGGTACCGGTACCGAGTCAATGTGCGGGGGTACAGGTTAGTCATGGTAATTTGTATATATAGGTAGGGGTAAAGTGACTATGCATAGTTAATAAACAGGGAGTAGCAGCAATGTAAAAATAAAGGGGGGGGTGGTGTCAATGCAAATAGTCTGGGTGGCCATTTGATTAATTGTTCAGTGGTCTCATGGCTTGGGGGTAGAAGCTGTTTAGAAGCCTCTTGGACCTAGACTTGGCACTCCGGTACCGCTTGCTGTGCGTTAGCAGAGAAAACAGTCTATGACTTGGGTGACTGGAGTCTTTGACAATTTTTGGTCCTTCCTCTGACACCGCCTAGTTTAAAGGTCCTGGATGGTAGGATGCTTGGCCCCAGTGATGTACTGGGCCGTAAGCACTACCCTCTATAGCACCTTACAGTCGTATGCCGAGCAGTTGCCATACCAGGCGGTGACGCAACCGGTCAGGATGCCATCTGGACTATTTACATTGACCCCCCCCATTTGTTTTTACACAGCTGCTATTATCTATGCACCGTCACTTTACCCCTACCTATATGTACAAATGACCTTGACTAACCTGTACCCCCACACATTGACTCAGTACCGGTGCCCCCTGTATATAGCCTCATTGTTGTTATTTTATTGTGTTACTTTTCATAATTTTGTATTTTATTTTATTTGGTGAATATTTTCTTAACTCTCGAACTGCGTTGTTGGTTAACACCTCTTATGGATAGGGGAGACGCAAGCGTCTCAAGTGGCCAATAGCCTCGGGAAATGCAGAGCGCCAAATTAAAATAAAACGCTATAAAACTCAAACTTTCATTAAATCACACATGCAGGGTACTCAATTAAAGCTACACTCGTTGTGAATCCAGCCAACATGTCAGATTTTTAAAATGCTTTTCGGCGAAAGCATGAGAAGCTATTATCTGATAGCATGCACCCACCTGAACCAGTTGTAAACAAAAGAACTAGCGTAGCAGGCGCTACACAAAACGCTGAAATAAAATATAAAACATGCATTACCTTTGACGAGCTTCTTTGTTGGCACTCCAATATGTCCCATAAACATCACAATTGGTCCTTTTTTTTCCGATTAATTCCGTCCATGTATACCCAAAATGTCCATTTATAAAGCAGGTTTGATCCTGAAAAAAAACAGCTTTCCAAAACACAACGTCACTCCAAAACATTTCAAAAGTTGCCTATAAATACTTTTGTAATACAACTTTAGGTATTTTAAAACGTGAATAATCGATCAAATATGTATGTAGACGGGGCAATCTGTATTCAATAGAGCAAGTATAGAGCAAGAGCAAGTAAACAAAACCTTTCCTTCTTGCGTAACTATCAACAGTGTAACGTTGTTCCAGGATGTGCCTCTTCTTCGTTTCACCAATGATTAACTTCAACCCAATTCCAAAGACTGGTGACATCCTGTGGAAGTCGTAGGAACTGTAAAATTGTCGCTGTCAAATTTCCCTTGGCAAAGACGACTGAGGGAGCAGTCAGAGGGAAAAAAAAAATCTGAACAGTTTTTCCTCTGGGTTTTGCCTGCTACATAAGTTCTGTTATAGTCACAGACATGATTGAACCAGTTTTAGAAACTTCAGAGTGTTTTCTATCCACACCTACTAATCATATGTATATAATATATTCCTGGCATGAGTAGCAGGAAGTTGAAATTGTGCACGCTATTTATCCAAAAGTGGAAATGCTGCCCCCTATCCTTAAGAAGATTTATTAAGGGCTTGTAAGAAAGCATTTCACGGTAACCTGTTGTAATAGGCACGTGACAAATAAAGTTTGATTTATTTACTTCAATGATGGCAGTCTCAGACTGAAGCACAGTGCATTTGGGAGTAGAGACGAAACGAGAACTACACAAAGCGACTGGAATGGTTGAAGAAGTGCAACATTTACCTGGAGCTAACTCTGCAGATAGCACTACAGGGTGATTTGAAAAGTCATAGTCAATAAGATAATATTATTTTTAGCAAAAATGTTTCTTTGATTTACAATCTGTAGGAACTATGAGAATAGAAAGGTTCAGAACTTTTGTTAAACAGCACAGTTGAAAAATATATGGCAAAAATGGATGGTGTTGGCGGATAGACGGGTGGGGTTGAGTGGAGCTGAAGGGTGGGATTGAAAATTACAAGATAACTAATGAAAAATATGTTGTGTACGTAAAATGTATATAGCATCGGAACTTTTGTGAATAAATGGCAAAGTAGAAATCAAGCTGGATGGGCTTCGGAGATGGATGGTATGGGTTGATGAAGGAAAATATATTTTTAAAAGATATGCATGTACAGTACCAGTCAAACGTTTGGACGCACCTACTCATCCCAGGTTTTTTTTCGTTATATTTTTACTATTTTCTACATTGTTGAATAATAATGAAGGCACATATAGAATCATTTACAAACCAAAAGAGTGTTAAACAAATCAAAATATATTTTATATTTGAGATTCTTCAAATTAGCCACCCTTTGCCTTGATGACAGCTTTGCACACGCTTGGCATTCTCTCAACCAGCTTCATGAGGTAGTCACCTGGAATACATTTCAATTAACAGGTGTGCCTTGTTCAAAGTTAATTTGTGGAATTTCTTTCCTTCTTAATGCATTTGAGCCAATCAGTTGTGTTGTGACAAGGTCGAGGTAGTATACAGAAGAAAGTCCTATTTGGTAAAATACCAAGTCCATATTATGGCAAGAACAGCTCAAATAAGCAAAGAGAAACAACAGTCCGTTATTACTTTAAGACAAGAAGGTCAGTCAATCCGGAAAATTTCAAGAACTTTGAAAGTTTCTTCAAGTACAGCCGTAAAAACCATCAAGTGCTATGATGAAACTGGCTCTCATGAGGACTGCCACAGTAAAGGAAAACCCAGAGTTACTTCTGCTGCAGAGGATAAGTTCATTACAGTTAACTGGCTCTCATGAGGACTGCCACAGTAAAGGAAGACCCAGAGTTACATCTGCTGCAGAGGATAAGTAAATGTTTTTTTTATGTAACCTTTATTTAACTAGGCAAGTCAGTTAAGAACCAATTCTTATTTACAATGACCGCCTACACCGGCCAAACCCAGATGACGCTGGGCCAATTGTGCGCCACCTTATGGGACTCACAATCACGGCCGGTTGGGATACAGCCTGGATCGATCAAGGGTGTCTATAGTGACTACTCTAGCACTGAGATGCAGTGCCTTAGACCACTGCGGCACTCGGTAGTCCTCACTTGAGTTACCAGCCTCAGAAATTGCATGTCAAATAAATGTTTCACAGACAGATCTCAACATCAACTGTTCAGAGGAGACTGCATGAATCCGGCCTTCATGGTCGAATTGTTGCAAAGAAACCACTACTATTGGACACCAATAAGAAGAAGTGACTTGCTTGGGCCAAGAAACACAAGTAATGGACTTTAGACTGGTGGAATTATGTCCTTTGGTCTGAGGAGTCCAAATTTGAGAGTAGGTGAACAGATGATATCCGCATGTGTGGTTCCCACCGTGAAGAATGGAGGAGATGGTGTGATTATGTGGGGGTGCTTTGTTAGTGACACTGTCAGTCATTTATTTAGAATTCAAGGCACACTTAACCAGCATGGCTACCACAGCAATCTGCAGCGATAAGCTTAGTGGGACTATCATTTGTTTTTCAACAGGACAATGACTCAACACAACTCCATGCTGCGTAAGGCTATTTGACCACGAAGGAGAGTGATGGAGTACTGCATCAGATTACCTGGTCTCCACAATCACCCGACCTCCACCCAATTGAGATGGTTTGGAATGAGTTGGACCGCAGAGTGAAGCAAAAGTAGTTAACATGTGCTCAGCATATGTGGGAACTCCTTCAAGACTGTTGGATAAGCATTCCAGGTGAAGCTGGTTGAGAGAATGCCAAGAGTGTGCAAAGTTGTCATCAAGGCAAATGAATCTAAAAGTTACTACATGATTCCATAAGTGTTATTTTATAGTTTTGATGTCTTCACTATTATTCTACAATGTAGAACATATTAAAAATAAAGAAAAACCTTTGAATGAGTAGGTGTCCAAAGTTGTTACTGTATATATTTATTTTCAAAAATATATGGGGGATTGGAAATGATGCAGACAATTACTTTGATGGAACCTGCAATCTATCTGCAATATTTTAAGTTTTACTTCAGAAATATGAGCTATCTATATGTGAATCATAATTATCTAGCAAACCAGATAGTTTTACAGGCAAAAATGACCTAACACGAATGTTTTGCAAGGCCAATTCTTTGTGGATATCGAGCTAGCTAACAGTAGTATCTAGCCAGTCAACATTAGCCCTATTGACCTACTATGGACATGCGATCTATCCACACTACAGTGGGCAGGTAAACATGCCAAAATGAACACAGTATGTATTTTTTCATATATCAAGATAAAATATTGTAGTCAGGCAACATATGAGAAGTGAATGGACAACATTTCATTCTGAAGTTGAGTTCATTTTCTCTTGCTTCATCTCAAATAATGACCACCATTGATTTCAATAAATGTTATGTTGTTTTTTACGTGGTTGCGTCATATTTCTGTGGATACTTTTCTTTGAATCTTGGATCGATGCTTAAAAATTTGAACAAACGGAGTACGCATTTGAAAAGTGCCCTCCGTGCTCCGTTTCGCATACTTTGATTTGGACTCATACTCCGACCCACCAGTGCTCCAACTTGCGTGCTCGGAACACGGTAGTATGCATTTTGAGAAATACCCTTTGTCTCAGCATCACTCTGTTGCCATGGAATTGCCCGTAATTGGTGACCCTGGTTAGGGACGAGTGGATAGATATTTTGGAAGTGACACAACAAACAAAAGCTAAGCAACAAAATCTAATCCTTTTTCCCCAAGCTGAAGTGTTTTGATAATTTCTCAACAAAGCACTTCAATCTTAAGAAATGGTGCGGTTTTGCTCGGCGTGTGTCGGAATGTGTGTGCCCTGCTGCCCGCATATTTATATTAGGCTGCAATCAGTACAGGAAATGGAGAGCCGTTGCTTTGAAGTCCCTGCAGAGTCATGTTATTCTCCATCAGCAGAGAGACAAGGCGGCAGACCCCTAACCCCCTCCTCTGCCCCCCTCGCTCCTACCCAACAGACCGCCTAGCAGAAGGGAGAACAAGTGGCCATTAACGCAGACAAACTCACCGTCTCCACAGTCGTGATGTTGTCATACTCAGGCCCGTGTAATTGCATTTTCTTTGTAAGATTTTTGTCCCAGTCTGTCTCCGTTGCTCTCTTACTCTCTCTCTCTTCCTCTCACCCCACCTTCCTCCTTCCCCTCTCTCCCTCCTCACCTTTCTTTCATGTTGGAATCTGGAGTGTGGCGATGAAATCAATTGGGTCACAGTTTAATAGTGATCTGGTGGGGTTCCTGTGGCTTGCCTGTGTCTGTTATGGAATGGGACCAGCGGCGGGGTGCTCCTATCACCTGGTGTGTCTGAAAATGAGGAGCGCTGAACCTCCAGTCTGTGGCACGGTGTAACTTCACGCTATCTGTACACCCCTCTCCGCTTTGCAAATCTATACTTTTTTTCACCACCACCAATAATCTCCCTCCATGCCTTTAGAAGGTTCAAAACACACTGCTGGAGATGAGTTCTGTCAGCTGTCTGACTGATGTGTGTAGGCTATGCTAGAGGAGCAGCTAGGCCTCCGATGGCTGTATGTAGCTTACTGGGTTAGTAAACCACTCGTGGGGTTACTCGGTATGGAACGCTGGTTCATCTTTGGCTCTAGAAGTGGTGCGTCCAAATGAAAACCCCTTGAGACCAAAACTTTTGAGTTGTGCAGTTTACACTCAATATAATGGATTACCGTCTCTCTCTCTGTCTCTCTTTCCCTCCTCTTCCTCTCTCCTTCCTGGCTGTCCGATGTATGGTCCTGGGAAGGTAATGAACCAGGATTTTTGTCTGTGGTGTTGTGAAGGCTTATTTGGCTTACCACCCCCCTGCCTCCTCTCCCCCTCTTCTCCTCTTTTCTTCTGTTCTTCTTCCTTCCCCAGGGCTCAGGGTCCCTGCCCTCCAAACCCATCCGTCTCCATCCCCCATCCGCCAGATGGACGGTGTACAGGGGCACAGTCTCACCTCCAGACGAGGCCAAACCTCTCCTCTCTTCTGCCCTCCTCTCCATCCCTCTATCCTGTCCTTCTACCCTCCTCCTCTCTCCTCTGCCCCCTCCCTTCATGTGTCTTCCCTCTCTCTATTCTTTCCATAACCTGAGCAGTCACTGTTGACTGAGCCCACTCCCCTCCAGACTGTGGCTAGGTTCTGGGCAGGGCGGCCTGCTAGCTCTGCATGCTGGCAGGGGGCCTTGTGTGTGGAACTATGTTAATTAGCACAGGAGTCTGGAGGCCGAGATGTGTTATCTACTACCACAACACCCCCTCATCCTCTCTCCCACTCTCCATCTTCTCGCTCTCTCCCACTCTCCATTCTCTCTCTCTCATTGTCACTCACTGTCTCTATCCCTCTCTCTCACCCTCCTTCTCTCTGAAGAGTGCTCACATCCTGTTGGCTTTGCCAGGTTTGTGGAGGATGTCAGTGCCAGCTGCCTCTGTATGGACCACTGCCAGCTTCTCATATCTTCCGCCCATTACGTTGTTGTTATCCCCTCGTTCACTCGTTTATTTCCATGCATTTATCTGTTTGACTGAGTTTTTGTCTGTCAGGGCCAGTGTCTGTGTTGTTGCTGTCTTTCAGAGGCCGGTCTGTGGGGCGATAGCAATAGCTCTCTCTGGCACTCTGGTGTGGAGGCAGGCACCAAGGTCGGGCAGAGAGGATAGTGCCCAGGTCTACAGTCTGCCCGTCGTGCCATGCCAACTCTGCAGTCTGTGACTGGTGTGTTATACACAGAAAACACACTATAGCCCTTACGCTCCACAACCACATTTGGCTTCTGCAATGGCCTGAAAAAAGGTCAAAGGCACAGGAATAGAATAGACAAAGAAAGAAATATCTCCATAACACAATGATATCCGCTTTCATCTGATCTCATACAGAAATGAAACTCTCACTGTACGGAAGTGCAGCCATTCAGCTTAGTCAGTCACCCCCCTTGATTGAGTTCTTCGCGGTATATGAGAATCTACCTAGACTGGGAATTCCAAAGTAACGTGTGAGAATGGAGTAGCCAAACACATTGTGCATTCTTCACTCTTTTGGAATGGATCTCATTCCATGTGTTGGACCAGTAGTCTGTCGGCAGGGCCAGTACATCAGCTGATCCAGTCAGTCAGTTAGTCAATTAGTCAAGCTAGAGGAAGACTTTAGTTTGTCTGCTATGTGTCTATGAGGTACTGAGCTGTCTCCCCCCAAAGTGAGCGATGTGAAACTAAAACTCCCCTGCACTTTGTTTGACCCTGGCCTCCTCTGAGGCACCGGTTAGAGCCAAGTGTGTAAAGCGGACACATGCCAGATAAAGACATGAAAAAAGAGAACCTGTTCTTTATGTCTTTCTCTGTCTGTCTGCTCCCCGGTCCAGTCTCACAGCAGCAGCACCCTGGCCTGCTTCATAAATTGAGCTCTGTTGGCCTTTAGCTTGTATCAATCAATCTACTCTGCTAATGTTTTATGAGCGACACACTTGGGCAAGGCAAATTGTGGCTTTAAACAGCTTCCACCCATTTCCATGTCATTAGTCGTCGTCCCCTGCTACAGTTGAGACAGACAGACAGACAGAGACCGTTAGTCCTAAAACCTCACCACCACCCTCCTTAAAAAAAAACAAATCTCCTGTGCTGCATACTCACCTTGCCCTCTACCCCACAATACAACACTACACACCAGAATAACCAAAACCTCACCACTTCTACAACCGTATATCCAACCCATCTTCCCCAGCTATACAGACGGCCTCCCGACCCACCATATCTTCTGAAACATCTTCACTTTTTATAATTTTTTCAAGTGCCACCCTAAGTAGTGCAGAGACCATCCCATAAAATAATCTGTTCCTCCTTGTTAGCCAACTCTGCCTGAGCAAACAGAAAATTCAACAACACACATTTGGCCTTTTCCTTATTCGAATACCTGTACCTCATTATAAACATCCCGACAGTAAACCCCACCCCCAACCTCTCACACAGACATTCCAACAGAGACATTAATGGCATTAACCTGGCGCACACAGAAAACACATGATGCACAGTTTCACTCATGACACAGAAAAGACATCCCTGTCTGACTCCCGAGTAGACCCATGCCAACCAGCTATTAGTGGCCAGGGCTCCATGTAGAACCCTCCACTGGAGGTCCCCTGACCTCTTTGGTACTGGGGGTTTGTAGAGACACCTCCATCTAAAACCCACCATATTCTCCACCCCACATACCCCCTGCCACTGATGTACCTTCACTCCTGTTAGGCTCCTAATGTTCCTCACCTTAATGAGGAGGTTGTAGAGGTCTTTACCTCCCACCCCCTCAAACTCCCCCAGGCTTGGAGTGTTATAGGAATCTTTCCAGCAGCCTAAGAGATGTTAGTCCTGTTTGTTGTGCCAGGACTTCCGGGGTTTTCCCTCTCCCCTCTCCCTCCAGCATCCGCAGGTCACCCAGCCTTAGTCATCAGTCGCTTCTGCAGCGTGACCTGTTGAACTGATCTCAAAAGGATGGCTGGATTGTAGAAGATAGGCTCCTCCCACAGCCCAGACTCCACACCCCCTTCTCATGTGGGCCTTAGCAGCTGCCAGGCCCTCAGCACTGCAGAGTACAAATCTGAGAGACCTGATGTACTCAGCCTCTCCAGCCTCATGAGGAACAGCTGCCGGTCCAACCCTAATCCGCCAGCTCTTCTCAGCAGCACATGCTGGTTACCTCCAGCCAACATCAGCATGGTACAGCAGTCTCTGCACCGCCTTTAGACGGAACGCAGCCACCCTGCTCTCCAGTTCCACCAGGCCTTGTCCTCCTTTGTGGACGGACATGAAAAACACAGCCGCCCTCAGCCAGTGATGGCCCGACCAGAAAAAAATCCACCAGCTGTCGTTGCAGGTCTGCGAGCGGACCGGGGGGGGGGGTGGAGGACAGATTATGCCACAGGGAGGATGCCGCCAGGTTACAGCACCCTCCCTCTATATGACACTTGGGACAGGAGCCACCTCCACATGGCCAGTCTTGACACCACTGCCTTTGACAGCCCCTCCCAGTTCTTTCTGACCACCTCTCCAAGCCCAGGTACACCCCCAAAATGTTAAGCCCTTCACAACCCCACTGCAAACCCCCTGGAAGCAGAGGAGGGCCCCCACATAACAGAGCTTTGCTGTTGCCCCAGTTCACCTTAGCCAACAATGCTGCCTCGTACACCTTCACACTAGTCTCTAGTGCCGCATATCCTCCCCATCTCTGACCATCACAGAAATGTCATCTGCATACGCCGACACTGCTATGCCTGTCAACACACCCATGCTTGTCTAGCACACTCCCTGCAGTCTCCTGCGTAGGAGGTCCAAAAAAGGCTCAATGGCTAGTGTATATAACTGCCCCGATAGAGGGCATCCTTGTCTAATGCCCCGTCTCACCCAGACTGGCCTACTGAGCCTCCCTCCCACCTTGACCATACATGACGCCCCAGTATAGAACATCTTCACACAAGCCAAAAACCTTTCCTCAAACCCAAACACAGACATCACATTAAACAGATGGTGGTTAAACATTAAACACTCATGGTCCACTCTATCGAAAGCTTTCTCTTCCAAAGTTCACATGAGAAACTATCCACAAGTCCAACATGTCCCTGAGAAAGGCCGCTGAATGCAGACCAGGCTCTCAAGAGAAGACAGAAAACAAATCCAATTTTGATAAACTCCCATATGTACTGGGTGAAATACCACAGTGTGCATCACAGCAGCACGTTTTGTGACCTGTTGCCACAAGAAAAGGGCAACCAGTGAAGACAAACACTATTGTAAATACAACCTAATATCTATGTTTATTTGTTTTCCCTTTTGTACTTTAACTATTTGCACATCGTTACAACACTGTATATAGACATAATATGACATTTGAAATGTCTTTATTCTTTTGGAACTTGTGTAATGTTTACTGTTAACTTTTTAACCATTTAATTTGCTTTGGCAATGTAAAAATATATTTCCCACGGGGGGAGAGCAACAGACTGATCAGAGCTCCAACTCTACAGGTTGCTGGCTTGGCTTGCTAGTGGTCCTCGGCTCTAGGGCTTTCTCAGAGATGTATTTCAGATATCCTCTTACTGACGTGCCACTTTGATACTCTTGTTTAAGCTTGTGAATTCTCCATTAGGGATGTGTCTTGTCCTATAGGCCCCCCGCTGTCCCGATACTGATACTCCTCAGAGACAAGAGGAGGAGTTAGAGAGGAAGGTTTTTTCTGATCTCACTCTGCCTCACTGAGAACCATCTGTCTGGGTTCCGTCTGGGACCAGCTAGCATTCAGCATGCCGTACGTTTGCACTTACAAATATATACATTTCACACAGAGTGTTTGAAAGAGTCATGCCACTCGCTGAGACATGTTGCCAGGAGACGGAGTGAAAGAGAGAACTGATTGGAGAGGGTAGACTAATGGAGTGAAGCCGTGAAGCAGCAGCAGTCAACTGTTCCCTCTGGCTCATATGGCTGTGTTAGATTTCCATGACACTGGATGTTATTGGTTGAATGAGATGTGTTCATGCTACAGGATTGGATGAGTGAGCATCCCTCTTCGCCCATTTGATATCACAGAGAGAAGTCTTTAGAGCCACAAACTGTGGCATGGATCGTCTCTGCACGGGTCACTTCCACATCACGTAACGAGAGCTCGGAGTTCAACTACCAGCCCTGTCAGATTAAAGATAGAGCATGTGCTTTCATTCCGTCTTGTTGATACAAAGTTTGTTTGTTGCCAATAAAGTGTGTGTGGTAAGTTCCTTAAATATTCACTATGCAGAAATCGCTCCGCCATTTCCTGGTTGCTAAAATTCTAATAATTTGCCTAATATCAGTTTTTGTGACATATCAAGCAAGTATAGTGTAGATAGTCATTGTACCATCTAAACTGCTGTGAAATATATTTTCCATTACCAAACATATTGTACTTTTTAGGTTTGAAGCTGGTGTACAAAACCGAAAGTAAAATACGCAAAAAGAAAACAGAAGCACGGGAAGCATATTAATAGCGCACATAGAACAGATCTACCACATCTTAGACTTGCTTTCAATGTGAATGACAGATCTATAACATATTTCTATGTGACTTTGGTCGGGTTGCCCAAAAAGTGACATATTGCAGCTTAAGGATATGAAGGTGTATGCCATCCTATTATGCTAAGTCATATTTGGGAGCACCAACACAGGCATTGTTTAACCCATTACACTCATGGGAATTGGCCTATATGGATAGGGCCAAACAGATTTTTTCTAAAAGAAGAACTATAAAAAGCATATGCATACCATGGTAGCAATTGAAAGAGAACACGTTGGAGATCTTGGGGACATTATCAGACCAAAGGTGAGGACACAACAGTTCACCTGACACAACACTGATTTTATGTGCATTTTACATTTACTGTACTTTTCACAACATTTGTCAATAACAAAATCTGAAAATACTCTGGAGACATTCAGTAACAATAAGAGTAGGACCTTTTGAAGTAGGTGCAAGATGTGAAAAAATGATTACAAGTTGTTTACGCAATCCAAAAACATTTCATTTATAAATCACAATCTGGGTCAGGTGGGCATGATTTGAAAGCATATTATATTTCCAACATGACTCGCTAAGTTATAAAATACGATCTTACAGTTTAAGGCTTTCAGAAGGCACTTCAGACAAACAGAATGTAATTTGGTGCGCATAGATTGGAGTCATGAGTGTCTTCAAGTGCATGTTCCGTGGATAATACTCTTCACAATATGGCAAACAGGCTCATTCTGTTCAGGACAACCTAGGGTATAGCACATGTCATTCTTGTAACTGTGGACCATAAACGTTGATACTGTAATTTGCATGAGTTTTCCAATATGGAAATATGAAGTGCACCTTTGGACTCATGGGTGTGTGGTTTGCTTGTATGACATCAAAGCGGTATTAATTATAATTCTTAACCTCTCATCTTTCAGAACACATTGACTCCTCCTGATTTACAGCATTTCCCTCACTCAGACATCAACAAACGTATATACAGTGGGGCAAAAAAATATTTAGTCAGCCACCAATTGTGCAAGTTCTCCCACTTAAAAAGATGAGAGAGGCCTGTAATTTTCATTATAGGTACACTTCAACTATGACAGACAAAATGAGAAAAAAAATCCAGAAAATCACATTGTAGGATTTTTAATTTATTTATTTGCAAATTATAGTGGAAAATAAGTATTTGGTCAATAACAAAAGTTTATCTCAATACTTTGTTATATACCCTTTGTTGGTAATGACAGGTGTCAAAAAATGTCTAAGTCTTCACAAGTTTTTCACACACTGTTGCTGGTATTTTGGCCCATTCCTCCATGCAGATCTCCTCTAGAGCAGTGATGTTCATGGACTTTCAACTCCCTCCAAAGATTTTCTATGGGGTTGAGATCTGGAGACTGGCTAGGCCACTCCAGGACCTTGAAATACTTCTTACGAAGCCACTCCTTTGTTGCCCGGGCGGTGTGTTTGGGATCATTGTCATGCTGAAAGACCCAGCCACGTTTCATCTTCAATGCCCTTGCTGGTGGAAGGAGGTTTTCACTCAAAATCTCACGATACATGGCCCCATTCATTCTTTCCTTTACACGGATCAGTCGTCCTGGTCACTATGCAGAAAAACAGCCCCAAAGCATGATGTTTCCACCCCCATGCTTCACAGTAGGTATGGTGTTCTTTGGATATAACTCAGCATTCTTTATCCTCCAAACACGACGAGTTAAGTTTTTACCAAAAAGTTCTATTTTGGTTTCATCTGACCATATGATATTCTCACAATCTTCTTCTGGATCATCCAAATGCTCTCTAGCAAACTTCAGATGGGCCTGGACATGTACTGGCTTAAGCAGGGGAACACGTCTCTGACTGCAGGATTTGAGTCCCTGGCGGCGTAGTGTGTTACTGATGGTAGGCTTTGTTACTTTGGTCCCAGCTCTCTGCAGGTCATTCACTAGGTCCCCCGTGTGGTTCTGGGATTTTTGCTCACTGTTCTTGTGATCATTTTGACCCCACGGGGTGAGATCTTGCGTGGAGCCCCAGATGGAGGGAGATTATCAGTGGTCTTGTATGTCTTCCATTTCCTAATAATTGCTCCCACAGTTGATTTCTTCAAACCAAGCTGCTTCCCTATTGCAGATCATTGTGTTTACTTGATATCTACCTTCACAAATAGCTAGCTAGAACAAAGTGTTAATAAGATACATTTATTAAAAAGATTAAAAGCAATACAAATAAGTTCTCCAGTCTTCCCAGCCTGGTGCAGGTCTACAATTTTGTTTCTGGTGTCTTTTGACAGCTCTTTGGTCTTGGCCATAGTGGAGTTTGGAGTATGACTGTTTGAGGTTGTGGACAGGTGTCTTTTATACTGATAACAAGTTCAAACAGGTGCCATTAATACAGGTAACGAGTGGAGGACAGAGGAGCCTCTTAAGTTACAGGTCTGTGAGAGCGAGAAATCTTGCTTGTTTGTAGGTGACCAAAT
The DNA here is from genome assembly GCF_018296145.1 of Oncorhynchus tshawytscha. NCBI lineage: Eukaryota > Metazoa > Chordata > Actinopteri > Salmoniformes > Salmonidae > Oncorhynchus > Oncorhynchus tshawytscha. The sequence continues at coordinate 17,068,042 of NC_056429.1, forward strand.
ACTTATTTTCCACCATAATTTGCAAATAAATTCATTTAAAAAAAATGTAAATGTTTTTTTCCTAATTCTTTCTGTCATAGTTGAAGTGTACCTATGATGAAAATTACAGGCCTCTCATCTTTTTAAGTGGGAGAACTTGCACAATTGGTGGCTGACTAAATACTTTTTTGCCCCACTGTAAGTAGCCCAATTAGCAGGAGGGATAGGGGCATCCTCTTGTCATGCGCGGTGCTCAAGTTCATAGCGGCTCTCAGTCAAAACCAATACAGCGCTACGAACCGGAGAACCTAAGCTCTGAAGTCATGTGTAGCATGTTAATGTACAGCCAGTGGGTTCCAATTTATGCCCTTGTAAATCTGCCATTTTCAAACTATATATGGGATGACAGGGACTTTGAGTGGAAAGGGCTACGCCTACTTTAATTTATGCGCT